>NW_012277639.1:0-1721 GCF_000151885.1 Dipodomys ordii
AACGCCACTTCCGGCTTTTTTCTTTTTGCTTATGTGGTGCTGAGGAATCGAACCCAGGGCCTCATGCATGCAAGGCAAGCGCGTTATCACTGAGCCACCTTCCCAGCCTGGATTTGTCTCTATTTTAGAGGTTTTAGTCTATCTTCATTTGGCTCTCATTTTTGGGGTGTTTGGTAGACAGGCTTTTCCTAACCTCATGGTAGCTAGGAAGCAGGAAGAGAGGTAGAGGAATACCAGAGAACACACACAAAATTGACTTAAAGTATGGAAACCTATCTGAAAGACAACAAAAGTGAAAGGTCTAGAGGCCTGAGTTCATACTGCTGCTCTGCAATTAAAACAAAAATCCTCTATGTTCAGCTGTCTAAAACACCTGTGATTTTAATCATACCTTTTTGATCTTCTCTAGAAATTTCACAATGAATTGGCTTCTGTGTCAAGAATCTCTCCAGGCACCATCTGAAGATTTCTTTTTACGACTGACTCGGTCTTCTCTATTACCATTCTATATTTTAGTGTTAATTATTTGTCTTCTTTCTATGATACAAGTTTTCTTTAGGAGGATTAAGTAAGTACCTATGAAAATCCACCACTTTACTGGGGCATTATAAAAAAGACATAACCTATAAAATATTTGCTATTAAATATATACTTACCACTGAGCCAAAACCCATCTCTGTTTTTTTTTTGTTTGTTTTTGTTTGGTCATGGGGCTTGAACTCTGGGCCTGGGTACTGTCTCTGAGCTCTTCAGCTCAAGGCAAGTGATCTACCACTTGAGCCACAGCGCCACTTCCAGTTTTCTGGTTGTTAATTGGAGATACGAGTCTCATGGACTTTTCTGCCTGGGCTGGCTTTGAACCGCCATCCTCAGATTCAGCTTTCTGAGTAGCTAGGATTTCCTTTTTTTTTTTTTTTTAAGAAAAAAGGAGACAAACTGGGGCTGGGAAGGTGGCTCAGTGGTAGAGCACTTGCCTTGCATGCTTGAGGCCCTGGCTTCGATTCCTCAGCACCACATAAGCAGGGGGAAAAAAAGCCGGAAGTGGCTCTGTGGCTCAAGTGGTAGAGCGCTAGCCTTGAGCTAAAGAGCTGAAGGACAGCACTCAGGCCCCGAGTTCAGGCCCCATGACCGGACCCAAAAAAATAAATAAAAGGAGACAAACTTTGGCCTAGCATTTATGAGGCCCTGGGTTTTGTCTCCAGTTATACTAGAAAAAAAAGAAAAGAGAGAGGGGAAATAATGTGTTAATTTTGTTGTGTTGTCCAGAGTAGTTTAAGTGATTTTTGTACTTCAGTCTCCTTAGTAACTGGGACCACTGCTACTACAGGTATATGCCACTTCATCTTCTTTCAATATTGTAGAATTTCTAATTCTGTTACTTCCTAACTGATCATTTTAAGTTCACTATAAAAAATCATGTTAAGCTCTAGTCTGTGTAAATATGTAGTAACAGATTTGATATGAGAAAAATAATAAGCGTTTACAGACTAACCTGCTTACCATTTCACTTTTTCTTTTTTTTTTTGTCCTGGGGCTTGAACTCTGGGCCTGGGCACTGTCCCTGTGCTCTTTAGCTCAAGGCGAGCACTCTACCACTTGAGCTACAGCGCCACTTTCAGTTTTCTGGTGGTTTATTGGAGATAAGAGTTTCTTGGGGGGCCCTGCGCTGGTGGCTCACGCCTGTAATCCTAGCTACTCAGGAGGCTGAGATCTGAGGATCG
>NW_012277640.1:0-1478 GCF_000151885.1 Dipodomys ordii
GCTCTACCACTTGAGCCACAGTGCCACTTCCGGCTTTTTTCTTTTTGCTTATGGGGTGCTGAGGAATCGAACCCAGGGCCTCAGGCATGCAAGGCTAGCGCTCTACCAGTGAGCCCCTTCCCAGCCCCCTCTGTGAGACTCTTATCTCCAATAAACCACTAGAAAACCGGAAATGGTGCTGTGGCTCAAGTGGTAGAGCCTTGAGCTGAAGAGCGCAGGGATAGCGCCCAAGCCCAGAGTTCAAGCCCCACCACCGACAACAACAGCAACAACAACTTAGAAGTGGCACTGTGGCTCAACTGGTAGAGCACTTGCCTTGAGCAAAAGAAGCTCAGGGACAATGCCCAGTCCCAAGACTGGGAAAAAAAATCCTATCTCCAATTAAGCATTGAAACCTAAAACTGGAGGTGTGGCTTAAGTGGTAAAGCATCAGCCTTGGTGAAAAAGCCAAGGGATAGCAAGAAGCCCTGACTACAAGCCCCAGGACTGTCACACATAGAAGGGATAAAAGGAAGGAAAGGGAAGGGGAGGGAGAAGAAGGGAAAGAAGAAGGGAAGGGAAGGGAGAGAAAGGAAAAAAAGGCAGGCAGGCAGAAACTGGCTCACAAGGTCACTGAGGTTTAACTAAGGTCATCTATTGCATTTAGCAATAAGCATTTCATGAGCAAATACTGTTACACCTCTCATGTCAATGGCATCTTCTTCCTTAGGAAACTGACATTTTTGGAGGTCAAGGAAATTGCTCTTATATGTATTTAAAAAGTTGTGGGTGAGCTGGGAAGGTGGCTCAGTGGTAGAGCGCTTGCCTTGCATATATGAGGCCCTGAGTTCAATTCTTCAGTACCACATAAGCAGAAAAAGCCGAAGTGGTGCTGTGGTTCAAGTGGTAGAGCACTAGCCTTGAGCTGAAGAGCTGAAGAACAGCATCCAGGCCCAGAGTTCAGGCCCCACAATAGACAAAAAAAAAAAAAAAAAAAAGTTGTAGATTTGCTTGTAATCCTAGCTACTCAGAAGGCTGAGATCTGAGGATCATGGTTCAAAGCCAGCCCAGGCAGGAAAGTCCATGAGACTCTTATTTCAAATAAGCCACTAGAAAACCAGAAGTGGTGCTGTGGTTCAAGGAGTAGAGCGCTCACCTTGAGCTAAAGAGCTGAGGGACAGCGCCCAAGCCCAGAGTTCAAACCCCACAACCGACAAAAAAAAAAAATTGTGGGTTTTTGTTGTTTTGGTTTTTTTTGCTTTCCAGTTGTGGGGCTTGAACTCTGGGCTTGGGCGCTGTCCCTCAGCTTTCCAGCTCAAGGCCAGCACTCAACCCCTTGAGCCACAGCACCACTTCAGTTTTCTGGTAGTTTATTTGAGATTAGAGTCTCACTGATGCTGGGCACCTGTGGCTCATGCCCGAAATCCTAGCTACTCAGGAGGCTGAGATCTGAGGATTGAAGTTCAAAGCCAGTCCAGGCAGGAAAGTCTGTGAGATTC
>NW_012277641.1:0-2838 GCF_000151885.1 Dipodomys ordii
GACCCCCCACCCCACCCCCAAAAAAAGAAGTAAAGTGTGCTGTCAGATACTAAGTAAAGAGCACAAAGACTGCCTGACAAACTGCAAGTTTGCAGAAAGGTCATCACAGCCTGGCACAAAAGGACCACAGGAACCTCAGATTAAAACCACTACCACTGGGGCTAAGGATTATGGCTTCAAAATAGATGACATAATTTCCTCAAATCTGTCTTTAACAAGTCCCTCAACCTCAGTTTCTTTCAATAAATCCACCATTTACTATGACATGCATACTAGTCACAAATAGCTATCATTTGTGTTTAAAGAATCTGATTCCTTTAGATTAACAGGGAACCTGTTAAGCTCTGAATCAAATTAAGTCCTAAGATCAACTACTAAAGATCTTGAAAGTCATTAATAAAAATAGTGCTATTTCTAAATGAATAAAATTCCAACTATAGTCACTTACCAGCAGTTTGTCTGCTTAATCACAGACCTATTAACACTAACAAAGTACAGCCAAAACAAGGTAACAATAAAAGTAAATTTCCTAATAAAACTTTTAAATTCTCTACACATGCTATGCAGTTCGGTGGATGAAGAGGCTCAGTCAATCCCGAATCATTATCAAATTGCTGTGTTCTCTTTCCCTACCCTTGGTGTTTTGTGAAAATCTACCCCTACAGAAGCAAGGGTGCTCAAAAAGGGTGCTCAATGTGCCTAATGACAGCAAATAAGTAAAAATTTGAAAAACAGCTTTCTTTATTGGAAGTTGGGCAGGGTGGGAAAAATGAATGCACGGCCTCAGTATAGCACTCAATTCTATGCAGGCTGCACATGTGGGGTTTTTACAGTGGTCTCCCTTGTACCACACAGCTGCAAACATCAAGGGTCTGCTATCTATTGGCATTTGTAGTATCTATGTTTAGTTTGTATTTGTGTATAATTTTCTTCCAAAATCCAGTATTTTTTATTTTTATTCTTGGGAGTTTTTGTGTTTAATGCTAGGAATGAACCCAGTTAAGGGTAAGTACTCTACCTCTGAACTACAACCCTACTTCTTAAAAACAGTATCTTTTGGAAAAAACAAAACACAACCAGAAATAGTGGTGTATGCCCATAATTGCAGCATTCAAGAAAATGAAACAGGAATGCTTCTAGTTTAAGGCCAACCTAAGCTCTGCAGCCAATTTGATGGGGGTCATGGCAAGACCCAGTCTCAAAAAAGATCAAAAATTATAATAAAAATACAAAGCCAAAACAAGATAAAAATCTTTGATTTTACACTTACAAATGTGGAAATCATTTTACAAATTGATACTTACTTGAATAATTGTTGCCAAAATATTTACATAATTGCTCTCAGTCTGATAGAGCTCTTTTGCAACTTGCCACCTGGCTGACTGCTTTGAAGGAACTGGAGTAGAATTTTTGGAAGACTTAGTACAAGATTTAGGTGTATCTGAAAGTGTTTAATAAAAAAAAACAACAGGTAAACACTTAATTGGAAAACAGATCTAAATACAAAATATTGTAAGATACGATACAGATTTTTTATTAAAGCAGAATTAATCCCTCATAGGATAAAGGCAAAAAACAGAAGGGTTAAAAATATTACTTTTCCAAATCAACATTATACTAATAAATAACTTAGGCTCTTCAGTAATGTCAACTGTCATTAAAAAGGAAGGATTCCAAAGTAGAGGAAAATATAAATAATTAACAATGTGTGATCAACAAAAAAAAAAAAAACTTTCTTTTGCCAGAAGTGAGAGTAAGCCATTAGTGAGAGAAGTAGAGAAATGAGAAATGTGCATGTTAATTTTTTCCTTATAATAAATATAATAGTTAAAGAAATGCCTTAAAAGACTGTGATTGCATATGAGTTATAACCCCAGCATTCAGGAGACTGAGCAGGATAATTGTGGGTTTGAGGCCAGCATGAGCTACACATTGAGACTTTGTCTCAACACAATACAAGAGCTAGCACATAGCTTACTGGTACAGCACATGCCCAGCATGAACAGTTCAATTCCAATATTAACAGGGTAAAAGACAAGAAAAAAGAAGTTCCTCTATACTTTCAGAATGTCTTTTAGGTATTCTCAAATTTAGTGTGTGTGTATATGTATGTATATATGTGTGCACATGTGTTTATTGATGTGTGCTTGAGAGTAGAAAAGACTTTAAAATTTTAAAGCAAGTATGGCAAAAAACTTAGAGAACCTATATAAACATTAGTCTTTGTAAAGATAATAAAATGGAAAGCAACATGAAAAAACACTTAAGTTTAAAAAAAGAGAAGAGGATTATTATGATTACTCAATTACAATAGTAGAAAACTATATACATATGGAGAAGGCCTCAAAAAAATAATCAACGTTGAATAAAAAGTTATTTCTTTAGTTCAAAATATCTTAATAGATTAGAGTGGCTGGTCATGCCTGTTTCAACAATTCCTTTTGTTCTCCAATTATTGGCCTAAATAATCTACTAAAAATAGGGGAGTGGCCAGATACCATGGCTCACTTCCATAATCTTAGCTATTCAAAGAGAACGAGATCTCAGGATCTTGTTTCAAAATCAGGCCAGGTAGGAAAGTCCATGAGACTCTTATCACCAAAAAAGTGGGAAGTGGAGCAATGGCTCAAAGGGTGCCAGGTTCAACCCCCAGTTCTGGCACAAAAATATAAAATAAAAATTTTAAAACAACTGAAAAAAAAAGACAAAAATAGAGAGATAATAGGAACTATGCCAGTTCAACACAAAGTAAATTCACTCTCCTCTGACTTTATTCTATTGTTTTTTCCATAATAACACCTCCTATGATTTTTTTTGGGGGGTCTGGTTGTGGGGCCT
>NW_012277642.1:0-1969 GCF_000151885.1 Dipodomys ordii
GCCACTTCCAGCTTTTTTCTATTTGCTTATGTGGTGCTGAGGAATCGAACCCAGGGCCTCAAGCATGCAAGGCAAGCGCTTTACCACTGAGCGACCTTCCCAGCCCCTATCCTATATTTTAAATGTACTTTTCTTTAAAAAATATTTAGTGGAGCACCAGTGGCTCTGCCTGTAATCCTAGCTACTCAGGAAGCTGAGATCTGAGGATCACGGTTTAAAGCCAGCCTGGGCAGGAAAGTCCGTGAGACTCTTATCTCCAGTTAACCACCAGAAAACCAGAAGTGGTGCTGTGGCTCAAGTGGTAGAGTGCTCCTTGAGCTGAAATGCTCAGGGACAGTGCCCAGGCCCAGAGTTCAAGCCCCACAATCGACAAAAAAATAAAAATAAAAAGAAAGAAAGAAAGAAAAGAAAAAAAGATAAGCCTATGTTAATTGTATAAGAGATATCTCATTATGACATATCTATGTGTGCATATAATGTATATATAATGTATTCCCAACCTTACCCTCTCTTTTACTCTCCCTTATCTCCCCCCACACACCTTTTCTTTCTTTCTTTCTTTCTTTCTTTCTTTCTTTCTTTCTTTCTTTCTTTCTTTCTTTCTTTCTTTCTTTTTTGTTGTTGTTGTTGGTCATGGGGCTTGAACTCTGGGGCTGGGCACTGTCCCTCAGCTCTTCAGCTCAAGGCAAGCGCTTTACCACTTGAGCTACAGCGCCACTCCTGGTTTTCTAGTGGTTCATTGGAGATAGGAATCTCACAGTCTTTCCTGCTGGGGCTGGCTTTGAACGCAATCCTCAGATCTCTGCCTCCTGAGTAGCTAGGATTACAAGCGTGAGCCACCGGTGCCCCGCTTTTTTGTTTTTTTCCCGGTCATGGGGCCTGAACTCTGGGCCTTAGCACTGTCCCTTAGCTCTTCAGCTCAAGGTTAGTGCTCTACCACTTGAGCCACAGTGCCACTTCCAGCTTTTTCTGCATATGTGGTACTTAGGAATTGAACCCAGGGCCTCAGCCATGCAAGGCAAGCACTCTACCACTAAGCCACCTTCTCAGCCCCTATCTTTTCTTAAAACAATTTCAACAGGTTGCATTTGCATTTTCATATGTGCATCTAAAGCATTTGGACCATGTTCACCCTCATTCACTCTCTCTACTCAACCTCTCCCATTCAGCTGATACTAACTTATAACAGTGCCTGTTTTACTTTCCTGTCATTAATTTTTTATTGTGTATTAACCATACTAAGGGTACATCATGGGATTTTGCAAGTGCATACATTATATTTTAATCAGCATAACCTCTATTTTTGCCAGGCACCACTGGCTCATGCCTATAATTCTAACTGCTCAGGAGGTTGAGATCTGAGGCTCTAAGTTTGAAGTCAGCCTAGACAGAAACATCTATGAGACTTGTCTCTAATTAACCACCAAAAGGCCAGAAAAGGAGCTGTAGCTCAAATGATAGTGCATCATCCTTGAGCAAAAAAGCTAAGCAAGAATGCAAGACCCTGAATCAAGCCCCAGTACTATCATCATCATCATCAAATTAAAAGAATAATCTCTATTCTAAATGTACTTTTGCTAATTTTTTTAATCACAAAAGTAATATGTGAGCCAGGCACCAATGGCTCACACCTGCAATCCTAGCTACTCAGGAGGCTGAGATTTGATGACTGTGGTTCAAAGCCAGCTCAGGCAGGAAAGTCTGCGAGACTATTATCTCCACTAAACTACCCAAAATGCCAGAAGTGGAGCTGTGGCTCAAATGGTAGAGTGCTAGCCTTGAGCAAAAGAACACAAAGCACAACAACAACAAAAGAAAAAAGTAAAAAGAAAAAGTAATACATAGTCATTTTTGAATATGAAAGAATATATTTCCAATTTCACCAGGCAGAAGGAACTCATAAACATTTGGGTCTGCATCTTTCCATCTCTCTTATGCATAATTTTAGATTTAATGGCATATATTATAT
>NW_012277643.1:0-1970 GCF_000151885.1 Dipodomys ordii
TGGGCGCCGTCCCTCAGCTCTTCAGCTCAAGGCGAGCACTCTACCACTTGAGCTACAGCGCCACTTCCGGTTTTCTGGTGGTTTTATTTGAGATAGGAGTCTCATGGTCTCTCCTGCCCAGGCTGGCTTTGAACTGAGATCCTCAGATCTCAGCCTCCTGAGTAGCTAGGATTACAGGCGTGAGCCACCAGCGCCCGGCTGAGTCTATAGGATTCTTATTGTCATATAACTGCCAATAAACTAGAAGCTCAAAGTGGTAGAGCACTAACTAGTCTTGAGCAAAAAAGAGCTCAGGGATAGCACCCAGGCCCTGAGTTCAAGCCCCATGACCAACAAAAAAGAAAGGAATAACTGAAATGGGAGGCTAACTGTGTACTTCCTTAAGTTGAGACTAAAACACAAGAGCAAAACCAAGGGTACTTATAGGAAAAACTATATTATACCATCTGAAGCCATGTAAGAATTTCTGTAGTTGGCAAAGGCTAATTTTAGTTTAGCTTCATCATAGAAAGAGCCATCTTTATGTAGGCAAATCTATTAGTAACCCCAGAACAGTGGGAAATACTGAAGAAACCAAACATACTGAGTGTGTGTACAGAATATATGAACTACTCTTAGTTGGGAGATGTATCTCCAGGAAACCTGAAAAGGGGGGATGGAAGGGTGCTTCCACTTCCCTACCAAAAAAAGCATGGCAATGTTTAATATAAGGTTTCTCAAAGAAAATACATAATCGCCAGTTGGGGAGATGTTTTCTACTTAAATTTCTCTAAAATCTCTAATAGGAAATATACCTCGTTATTCCTCAGTATCTATTGGAGACTGATTCCAGGATGCTCTTCGCATACCAAACTTTGCAGATACTCAAAAGCAGCTTGTAAAAAATGACAGAGTAAGCCAGCACCAGTGGCTCATGCCTGTAATCCTCGTTACTCAGGAGGCTGAGATCTGAGAATCATGGTTCAAAGCCAGCCTGGGCAGGAAAGTCCCTGAGACTCTTATCTCCAATAAAGCGCTCAGAAAACTGGAAGTGGCACCGCGGTTCAAGTGGTAAAGTGCTAGCCTTGAGCTGAAGAGCTGAGGGACAGTATTCAGGGCCCAGAGTTCAAGCCTCATGACTGACAAAAAAAGAAAAAAAAATGACAGAGTATTTACATGAAACCTACATGCACCTTCCATATTCTTTAAATCATCTCCAGACTACAGGTCTGTTTGGATGCAGTACGTTTTTTTCCTGACTCCACTTTCATTTCTTATCATAAATATATGCACACATATACACAGACAGCTAAGTATGTGTTAAAAAAAAGTAACAGTCTACTTCTCATTGTAGATAAAAAAAAAACTTCTTTGATCAGAATGTCTTTTTCCCTGTCATGAACAAAAAAGCCAACATTTTGGTTATCAAAAATATTCACCTAGCTGGGCATCAGTGGTCTATAATCCTAACTCCTCAGGAAACTGAAATCTGAAGATTGTGGTTCAAAGCCGGACCAGGCAAAAAAGTCCCCTTAAGATTCTTATCTCAAATTAATCACTCAAAAACCGGAAGTAATGCTGTGGCCCAAGTGGTTCAACACTAGCCTTGAGAGCACAGAGAGGCTCAAGGACAGTACCCAGGCCCTGAGTTCAAGCCCTACAACACACACACACACACACACACACACACACCAGGCACGTGTGGCTCATGTCTATAATCCTAGCTACTCAGGAAGCTGAGATGGGAGGATTGAAGTTCAAAGCCAGACTGGACAGGAAAGTCCATGAGACTTTTAACCTCCAACTAAAACTAACCATCAAAGAAAAGCCGGAAGTAGAGTTGTGGCTCAAGTGGTAGAGCGCTAACCTTGTACAAAAAAGCTCAGGGACAGCACCCAGGAGTTCAAGCTCCAGGACTGGTATCGAAAAAAAGAAAAATCCGCTTCCATAGGCTGAAGTAACAAACTAATATATTTTTTTTTTTTTGGGTC
>NW_012277644.1:0-4168 GCF_000151885.1 Dipodomys ordii
GTCATGGGGCCTGAACTCTGGGCCTGGGTGCTGTCCCTCAGCTCTTCAGCTCAAGGCTAGCGCTCTACCACTTGAGCCACAGCACCACTTCCGGGTTTTTTCTTTTTGCTTATGTGGTGCTGAGGAATTGAACCCAGGGTCTCATGCATGCAAGGCAAGCGCTCTACCACTGAGCCACCTTCCCAGCCCGAACTGCCCTTTGTTTATTGTGTGGTTTTGACATCCTTGTGAATTTCTCTTAACCAATTGTGTGAGGGTTTGTTTTTGCACTTTCTTCTTTGCTGGATTGGTCTCCACATATATTTCTTTATGTCAGTATAACAGTTGTTTATTAACTGTAGCTCTGTAATATGATTACATTTGTAATATGATTTAAATCAAATAATGTGAGCCTTCCAAGTTCATCTCTTTCAAGGTTGTTTTGGCTTTTCCTAAAACTTGTTTTGCTGGGCACTGGTGGGTGGCTCACATCTGTATTCGTAGCTACTCAGGAAGCTGAGATCTGAGGATCACTGTTCAAAGTTAGCCCAGGCAGGAAAGTCTGTGAGACTGATTTCCAATAAGCCACCAGTAAACCAGAGGTGGTGCTGTGGCTCAAGTGGTAGAGCTCTAGCTTTGAGTTGAAGAGCTCAGGGACAGCGTTCGGGCCTAGAGTTCAAGCATCATGACCAACAAAAACAACAACAAAACCAACTTGTTTTGAATGAATTTCAGGATTTTTTTGTTTCTATACACATAAAAATGTCTTTGGAATTTTGATAGAGAGGTTATTTGGCATTTAAACAATTTTAAGATTTTCAATTTATGCACATAAGATTATTCCCATTTATTTGTATATTGTTTAATTTCTTTGAACAATGGTTACAGATTTTAATATGTTTTTTACCATCTTGGTTAGATTTATTCTTAAATATGTATCCTTTTGTTTTGTTTTTGTCAATCATGGGGCTTGAACTCTAGGCCTGGGCACTGTCCCTCAGCTCCTCAGCTCAAGGCTAGTGCTCTACCACTTGAGCCACAGCGCCACTTCCGGCTTTTTTTCTTTTTGCTTATGTGCTGCTGAGGAATCGAACCCAGGACCTCATGCATGCAGGGCAAGCACTCTACCACTGAGCCACTTTCCCAGCCCCAATATGGATCCTTTTTACAATACTCTAACTAGGTTTGTTTTTGTTTGCTTTTTAAAATTTCCTTCTCAGATTATTCATTGTTAGCATATAAAAACACAATAGAATTTTGTATGCTGATTTTCCACCGCAGTGCACCCCAAAATTTGTTTCAATCTTTCTTAATCTGAGAAATTTTCTGTGGAATGTTTATTATTTTCAGCATATTATATATTGTATATATATTATATATATAGGCAGAGATAATTGTACATTTTCCTTTCTAACTTGTATATGTTTTAATTCTTTTCCTTAAAATTTTGTTCTAGCTATAACTTCAAATTATGTTAAATAGAAATGGTGACTGGAAAGCCAGATGTTGGGCACCAGTGGCTCATACTTGTAATCCTAGCTACTCAGGAGGCTGAGATTTGAGAATTGCAGTTCAAAGCCAACTCAGGCAGAAAAGTCCCTGTGAGACTCTTATCTCCCATTAACTAGTCAAAAACTTTGAATGGAGCTGTGGCTCAAAGTGGTAGAGCACTAATCTTGAGCAAAAGAGCTCAGGGACAGTGCCTAGGCCCTGAGTTTAAGCCCTATGACCAACAAAAAGAAAGAAATGATGAGTGGATAGTCCTACCTTTTTCACAGTCTTAAAACGAATAGCTTTTAGTCTTTCACCAATGAATATAATTTTAGATGTAGATTTTTTGTGTGACCTTGATTACATTGAAAGGCTATTAAATTTCATCAAATGATTGTTTTTGTGCATCAGTTGAGATGAAATACTTTCCTCTTTTAATCTGTTAATATGGTATAATATTTTGGTTTTCATGTGTAGAGCCATTGTAACATTGAAATAATAAATCTCACTCCATTGTGGTGTATGGTTATTTTATTATTTTGTTGAATTTGGTTTGTTAATATTTGATTGGGGGTTTTAGGTCAATATTTATTGAGGGCACTGCACTTGCCATACTTTAATTTTTATAATATCTTTGTCTGGCTTTGGTATCAGGGTTATGCTGACCTCATAAAATGAGTTTGAAAGTGTTCTTTTCTCAAATTTTTCAAAAAGGCTTTGAGAACAACGTGCTTTAATTCTTTAAATGTTTGGCAAGTGTCTTTTTTTTAAGTTTTATTTTATTTTAAAGATGCTGTACAGAGGGCTTACAGTTACATGAGTAAGGCAATGAGTACATTTCTGGTTGAGCATTGTTACCCCTACCCTTGTTGTTCTCCTACTATCCTTTCCCTTCTCCCCTCCCCCTTCTTCCTTCCTCCCCTCCACCCCCCAAAGTTGTAAAGTTCATTTCCAATATACTGTCTTGTGGGTATCATGGTTACAATGGGTCATCTTGTGTCCTTGTTCATCGTTTTTGTTGTTGTTAAGTCATTTTGTAGTGGGCTTTTCTCTTTTTGGCAAAATTTTGATTACTCCTTACTTGCTATGAGATCTGTTTTGAGTTTTTCATTATTCAGCCAGTGCAGTATTTAAACTATAGTTATTCATAACAGTCTCTTATTTTATTTCTGTGATACCAAATGCAATGTCTCATCTCCTCTTGCATTGCAGATTTATTTGTAGTTAGTCTTTTTTTTTTTTTTTTGGTTGGTCATGGGGCTTGAACTCTGGACCTGGGCTCTGTCCCTGAGCTCTTCTGCTCAAGGCGAGTACTCTACCACTTGAGCCACAGCTCCATTTCCAGCTTTGTGGTGGTTCATTGGAGATCAAAGTCCCATAGGCTTTCCTTGCCTGGGCTGGCTTTGAACTGCAATCCTCTGATCTCAGCCTCCTGAGTAGCTAGGATTACAGAAGTGAGCCACCAGTGCCTGGCTTGTCTATTTTTTAATCTAGTTAAGAATGTATCAATTTTGTTGATCTCAAAGAATTTTTGATTCTGTTGATATTTTATGCTAAGAAAGAAAGAAAGGAAGGAAGGAAAAGAAGGAAAAAGAAAAGAAGAAAGAAAAGAAAGTCTTTTCTTTTGCACAAGCCTAAAAACGTCATCTTTGGGAATGAGAGGCCTATTCTCCCTGAGATGCTTAAGCACTCTGAGAAAATGAAAGATTGCCAAGGAACTGAGTTTTCCTTTCAAGGATAATGAGAATTAGTCTCTTTGCTTACCAGCTCCTCAATCTCTCTGGTTCATCACCATTTTCCATTCTGTGATAAAGAGATGTTTTCATGTAATCTATTTTACTAAGAACAAACTCTCTTACAAGAAATGTAAACTAGAATGTAAAAGCACGTAGAAGATCTGGCACAAAATAGGATCCCAATAATTTTTTTTCTTATTCCCTACTCTCTTTTAAATCTGCAGTCACCCATTAGCAGGAGGTTTTATTTGGACCACCGTGGTAGTGATGCTGCTGCTGCTGCTGCTGCTGCTGCTGATGCTATAAGTGGAAGTATCGCTCATGTAGAATGCTAGTCTTGAGCAAACAAGCTCAGGGACAGTGCTCAGGTCCTGATTCAAGCCTGAGGACCAGTACAGAAAGAATTAAAATGACAGACGAGATGTGGAAATTGGTGTATTTTTCACATGACCATATGAGGCTGAGCAAGCTCAGCTCCCATGTGGCAAGCAAAGGCCCTGAGTTCATCACCATTGCTTTTTTCTGAGCCTACTTCACTGTAACTAGCTGACTTCAATAGGTTTTCCTTGCCCACTAGTGATCACTGGTGATCTCCAAACACAATTTCCTTCATCAGTCATAATTATTCCAATGAATAGTAACCATTGAAAAATAACAGGACTAATACAAAGTGTTGGTATGAAGTCTATACTCATCAAGATATGCATTGATGATCACTAACATGGAATTTTTAGTACAACTTTTAACAGAAGCAGATTCATCACTTGGGAGGTATCTTGGAAGATTCTGTTGGTCTTGCTCACACCGCATTATCTGATAATAGTGGTTTTAATCCAGAACTTGGATTTCCAATCCCTTATAAAAATGTTTGACTTGGGGCTAGGAAGGTGGCTCAGTGGTAGAAAACTTGCCTTGCATGCATGAGGCCCTGGGTTCGATTCCTCAGCACCACATAAGCAAAA
>NW_012277645.1:0-1120 GCF_000151885.1 Dipodomys ordii
GAGGGAGGGAGGCAAGGCGAAACATGCTGGCATTTCTATACTATGACACCAGCCATGATGAAATCAAATTCCAGAAAGTGCCCTGTGTGTTAGAGATAGCTAAGTGCAGTCATAAATTGATAAACATCAGTATTTGCTCTAGTGTTTATAGAGACCCGTGGAACTCTTGAATGCGAATTCTTATTCCCATAGCCACCAGTACCGTTCCCTTACAGGTAGGCGAGCCAGCCCCTGCAGTTCCATAGCTCTGATGCGTGTTTGGTGGCACCCTAGGATTTCCCCATTTCCCACATGTTTAGGCAAAAGTCATTTTAATTTTTCACTTCATTTCAGTATTTCTGAATGCTACTTACCACATAAGATTGCATTTTCAGAATGCCTTGATCAGTAAAGGACTTCAGTCGCACCAGCCCCTCTCTCTACTAGATCCCCAGGCAGAACAGCTGCAAAACTTAATCTAGCTTTTGGTAATGAATTCATTCATCTTATTCGTATGCAACTCAGGCAGACTAACCCCAACTTTAAAGGGAAATGAGTGCTGATCTTTTTTAAAGAGAGTGAATATGGAGCAGCCTGATGATCCCTGAGAACCTCTGAAGGATTGAAGCTGTTCAAGTCTCACCCCCCAGGTCTCCACAAGGGTAGAGCCACACAGTCAGGGAGAGATTTAACTGTCTTGTCAATCAAAAGATGCAGCAAACTCACTCATTCAGACCGATTAGCCAAAGGGACTTATCATAGGACAGTAAAAAAGAGCACCACTGAAAATCAGCAGCTCTGCTCAGCCTTTTAATATTTTTGAGCCTCAATTTACTCAGGTTGAATTCAGACAGAATCATCTATAAACCTGGTTGCTGTACTTGAGTGTGCATGGATATTATTGAAAATTCCCGTTGTTGGGCCTAGTCCCAGTTTGTAGTTCTGTTGTTCTCAGCGAGAAGTCTTCATGTGTATTTCCAACAACGTCCCAGGGATATTGGAGTAAGTGCTGCAAAGACTAACTTTAAAAATATCCATCTAACACTAAAGCTACCAGCACAACTATGTTTATTGCAGCATTATTTACCATAGCTAAGATATGGAACCAACCCAGATGCCCCTCAGTAGATGAATGGATCAA
>NW_012277646.1:0-1200 GCF_000151885.1 Dipodomys ordii
TTCTATTTCCTTGAAGAATGAGGTTGGAATTTTGATAGGTATTGCGTTGAATTTGTAGATAGCCTTGGGAAGTATTGCCATTTTCACGATGTTATAGATTTACATTATTTACTTATACTCTGGAATGATTTACCTTAACAGAATATTTTTCTGGATATTTTCTGATCAGACAAAGAATAGAATATATGTCAGAAGAAGCAGGGAAGCCACAACAGTATGGGGAACAGTAAAGAATCTCAGATTCTCAAAGTCAACCTTTGCCAAGTTTACATTTTTTCTATTGTCAGTCTCCACTTTGATCTATTATTCAAAAGATGGATACAAACCAGTATGTATCCCCTTTTTTCAGATTGTTGGTTAGAAAACAACAGACTTCATGCCTTCACCAGCTTCTGGCTAAAATAATATCTGTGATGGGGGAAGGGAGTTCGTTAGCTCTTTATCCATTGAGGTCTTGGCTCTCAACAAGCTTCTTTGACAGGCGGCCTCAAGTTCTCCTGTAACCACCAGGTGGCAGCATCAATCTAGTTTCTGGTATAGCCCAAGGAGCTAAGTGAATTAGGTGCTTCTTTAATGAGTATACTGGTCTTGGGTCGTGGACACTTAGATATGAAAGAAAATTTCTTAGATTTTCTGACAAGCACAAATGGAGAAAAATGACAACAAATATAATGCTTCATAGTAAATGAACTTAATCTAAAATGAAGTAACCTATAGCAATTCTTACTGTATACCAACATCTTACTGAATGATGTACCAGTGATGATATCATTAGGTTATCAATGGCGATGAGATGGATACAAATTCGTTTACCCTGGGTTACCAGCCAGAAATCTCAGAGAAGCAAGGAAAAGAGACAGGATACGAACCTCATTTGACCATTTAGTCATTTGAGCACTGCATTGAGTCAGACTGTTTCTTGTATTTTGAAATATTAGTCACCAGTTAAAATGGGCTTCGAAGGTTGTCTTAGATTTGGACCACATTTTGAGTGGATAGGGAGGATTTGCAAGCCAAGTGGCAGAATTTTGAGAATGAGAGAGTATTACTATTTGTTGGTTGTTGTTTTTTTGTTTTTTGTTTTTTGGGTCCAGTCGTGGGGCCAGAACTCTGGGCCTGGGCTCTGTCCCTCAGCTCTTCAGCTCAAGGCTAGCGCTCTACCACTTGAGCCACAGCGCCACTTCCGGCTTTTTTCTTTTT
>NW_012277647.1:0-2612 GCF_000151885.1 Dipodomys ordii
TGTGTGTGTGTGTCCAGTACTGGGACTCAAACTCAGAGCCAAAATTTTTGACTTGGCTTTTCCACTTGAGGCTGGCACTCTACCACTTGAGTCATACCTCCACTTTAAACTTTTTAATGGCTAAAATTGGAGAAAAGAGGCTGATGGACTTTTCTGCCTGGGCTGGGTTCAAACCACAATGCTCAGATCTGAGCCTCCTGAGTAGTTCAGATTATAGGTATGAACCATCTGTGTCTGACAATTATGGGAAATTTTGTACCAAATGAAGAGATATGACCAAATAAATATTCATGTAAATCTCCATGTCATCTGCATTCACTTTCTTGCTAATAAAATATGCAGAAAGTGTTTTGGAGTTATTTATGTATTCATGAAGACTGTAAGCATCTGACTCCAAAAAGAAAAGAAAGGGAGATGGAGGGAGAAAATCCATTCAAGAGGTCTGGTTTTCCTGTCTGGAAATTTAGGACTCCTTGTATTTGACCTGACCCATTTGGGGAAATAGTTTCTGTGAAAGTTCTCTTACTTTCCCCCTGCCCACCCCACAAAAAGCTTTAAAGTCAAGTCTTAAGTTGGAGTTCAGTGAAGAGCTTCGGAGGAGCTCTCTCTGCATGAACTTAAATGCAATGCGATTTGTTAAAGAAAATGAGAAGGTTAGCAAATCTGTTTAGGAATTGTAGATAATACAAAGATGCTTAAAAATAAAAGTTTGTCCTGATCCTGGGGCTTGAACTCAGGGGCCTGGGTCAATTACTTGTTGTTGTTGTTGTTTTTTGTTTTTGCTCAAGGCTAGTGCTCTACCATTTGAGCCACAACTCCACTTTTGGCTTTTTGGTAGTTAATTGGAGATAAGACTCTCATGGATGTTCCTGCTGGCTTCAAACAGCAATCCTCAAATCTCAACCTCTGAGTAGCTGGGCTTACTGGTGTGAGCCACCAGCACCCAGCTCAAAGATGATTTTTGTTTGTTCATTTGTTTCACGGTTTTAAGTATCAATTACAAAATGTTCCTGCTTCAACTATTGCAGAAGAAAGGTTTGGAGAGTACAGATAATTCCCTCTTTTCACCAGTTCATTTTGGAAGACCTGCTGTTCATCACAGCTCATATTGGACATTCAATAACAAAGATTCATATTTCACTTTTCACTAGGCATAGATACTTAAGTGGTGTTCCCCTTCCTTCTGACAGTTCAGTCTAATCAGGATGTAATATAAGAGACAACCACACTGGGTCACACACTAATCTCTTAACTTGCATTTGCATCTAACTGTGTTGTGTCTGAAAGTGAGAATCACCTTTTATGTTGGCAAGTTGATGATGGGGTAAGGAAAAAATGTCTTTGCTCTCTGGGATAATAACTTTATCTTGAGTGTCAGTTTGTTTGGGGTGTTGGTAGCCACTCAAGACCAAGAATTCCTTGTATGGCGAAGATTTCTTTTGAATTTCTTTTTCCACTGAAGGATCGAAGAAATTGGTCTCAGAGGGAGAAAACAGAGTTTCAAAAAAAAAACTCCACATTTTGTACTGCTGGCATTCACAATTAATGTAATTTTTATATTTTCTGGGGAGTCGCATGGTAGGTATATGTCATTTTGATTTAATTATCTACTTTCAACATTTTTCCCATTCCATTGATTTAGGTAGTCTAGACAGTGCGATTGCTCTATGGTAAATAGATTGCTTTCTGGAAACTGATTTCATTGGGATTGTGGAAGAAGTCTCACCAGTCTTGGCTAATGCATTTTAATATCTACGATGGCATAATGCATTAATACATCTTTAGTATATTAATCTTCATTAGTGCAATACAACAGTACATGATGCAATAGAAACATTGCTAAGCTCTTCACACTTTCATTTGGGCTCTCCAGGATGAGAAATATTACTGCCGATTCCAGCTCACAAACCTCGTGTCTGTGCAAAGAGTAAAAAAAGAGCCTGTCCTGCCTGGCTCTGAGTGAAATAAACTCCCTTATCCACACCAACACTGCTGTCCGGAGATAAGGAAAGCAGACAGGCAGACTACTTTAGGAGACCAGAGACCTGGAGGTTTTCTTTTTTGTTTTTTTTTAAAATAGAACTTCCAACACCATTCTCTTTGTATTATTGGTTTGTCATCTTCTGGTAATTGTTCATAAATCATTGTACAAATGGCTTATGATGCCACTGTTCTTCTTGCCAAAAAGACATTTCACCGAATATTTGATTGATTTTTTTCCCTCAGAATAATCTTCTTAGAAGATACTTGGATTTTGCATTTTTTAATGATAGGGAGAAAAACCATAAAGGGGCAGGGGGAGGCATTTTCTAAAAGCCAGCTTTGTAGATATGATTTTGTTTTGAAATGAATATGACTCCTAGACATCTTCTCTTTCTTCTTTCCTTCCTTCCTTCTTTCCCTCTTTCTTTCTTTCCTTCCCTTCCTTCTTTCTTTCTTTCCTTCCTTCCTTCCTTCATTTTCCTTCCTCCCTCCCTCCCTTCCTTCCTTTCTTCTTTTCTTCCTTCCTTCTTTTTTTGGGGGGGTCCGGTTGTGGGGCCTGAACTCTGGGCCTGGGCGCTGTCCCTCAGCTCTTCAGCTCAAGGCTAGCGCTCTACCACTTGAGCCACAGT
>NW_012277648.1:0-2031 GCF_000151885.1 Dipodomys ordii
TTTTCTGCTTATGTGGTGCTGAGGAATCGAACCCAGGGCCTCATGCATGCAAGGCAAGCGCTCTACCACTGAGCCACCTTCCCAGCCCCTGTTTGCCTTATCTTTTATCTTCTTATTTTAGGGGCTCATTAATTAGACACCTATTAGTTTTGAAAGCAGTCATCATCCTTTTCATGACTATATTTTGTTTATGAAAAATAGGAGGTTGAACTTGCAGCAGCATTCTTACTCCTGTAGTATAAACCATGTCTTATCACCTCCTGAGTGTGGGAGACCTTCGAATACAATGGATGTTGGTCTCACAATTAGGCTACATTAAATAAAAAAAGACATTGTAACTAATGTCCCAGACAAATTCAAATAAATCTGATTTAATCAAAAATAGCTGTTTTTCTTTCTGGGCAGGGGATGTAGCTTATTTGTAAAGTACTTACCTAACATGAATGAGGTCCTGAGTTTGATGCCAAGCACCTCAAAAAGTATTTCTGGTAGTAGAAATGTAAAAAGGGGCTGACTCTATAGAGAATCATATGGGGACTCAACAAAAATTAAACCTAGAACTACATTGTGATCCAGAAATTACATTCCTTACAATCCAAAGAGATTCAAACAAGTGCTGGGATTACAGGTATGTAACAAACACCATGCCTGGCTCAAGTGACAATGGGTATCCCTGGCTGGGTGTGAACCACGTAATTTCTAATTGTAAGTTTCCTCTGACTTAATGATGGTCTCCCAAGTCTTCATTTATTACCTTGAAATATGATGGTGTAATAAGTGTCGTGGTAAATGTGTGAGAAAACATAGTGTCATTAACCTATCCAGTCCCTTTAGCTGACGCATAATTGGGGATATCCCAGTGGATCATTTCTAATACTCCAAGATATTATCAGAATGGACAAAAGAGCAAATGGGAAAAGAAGCAGGACACACACTCACCTTAATTCCATAATCCCACTAGCTTTCTTCTACATCACCAAACAGAAAAAAGGGATTCACTCAAGTCTAAAAATATGAGGATTTCAACAGCTTGTTATACTGATAACTTTTTAGTCTTTAAAAATTTTTTTCAACATGAATCATATTTTAAGCCTTATTAACTAAGATGTTCATTCTCAGTTTATGTCAATGATTATTCAAGTTTGATCATAGAAAAATAGTCAAAATATAAATGCATGGGGAAAAGGCCAAAGTTTCCAGAAAAAAAATTAAGCTTTCTTTACATTTTTCCCTAGGGTAATCTGAGCTACTGAAAATAATTGTATGTAGCACTTTTCAAAATCCTTCAATTATTCCCACTACTTTTATGATAAACTTGCCACTTAAGTTTATATAGAAGATTTTCAGTCATTAGCCTCCTCGTGACACTTAATTTAGATAAAAGACTTTCAGTGATTAGGCTACTGTGTATTTCTCCAACTTTGAATCTTATGATGTTCTAGAATACTATTAAACTTTCGGTTTCCTGTCTTTATACATACAAAATCAATTCTACAATGCGCCCATCCTTATACAGACATTTTATGTTTAACCAGTCACTTCTCTTCCATGAAGATGAGTTCATGTAGCCTTATGCCCTCAAAGACTTCCCTGACAGGTCACTCCTTCACTTATCCCTCCTATTATGATCATGTTGCATCCTTCTCTTACCCTGTAAGATAACAGTTATAGATAGCACTTGCAACAAGAAGGGTCATTTGGTATATTCCAAATAAATACAAGCTCTTGTATTCAAATGATCTATTTCAGCATCTATTTCCTCCACTAAATTGTAAATCCATTAACCTAAAAGATGTCATATATATATATATATATGTATATATATATATATAAACTCAGACCCTCTATTATAGCAGGTGGTAAAGAATATTGAAATGTAAAGTGGAAAGGAATTATTATTCATTGAGGTGGTTATCAAGCAAGATTTCCTTTTTTTGGGGGGGGTCCGGAAATGGGTCCTGAACTCTGGCCCTGGGCGCTGTCCCTCAGCTCTTCAGCTCAAGGCTAGCGCTCTACCACTTGAGCCACAGC
>NW_012277649.1:0-3897 GCF_000151885.1 Dipodomys ordii
CCTCAGCTCTTCAGCTCTACCACTTGAGCCACGGAGCCACTTCTGGCTTTTTTCTTTTTGCTTATGTGGTGCTGAGGAATCGAACCCAGGGCCTTAGGCATGCAAGGCAAGCACTCTACCACTGAGCCACCTTCCCAGCCCCTCGCCAATTGTTTTCTATTCACAAGAATCCTTGATATAAAATGGATTGGTGGACAAAACCCAGAAATCTTCAGTGATGTTAAATCTATCCCAGTAGAGCACCTATAAAATCACTGAATGTGTAGACAAACTGACAGAAAATTGAATCATCTTTCTCTCCTCTGTACTCTAACTTGTTAGGAAAAGTGCTCTTGGTAGGTTTGAGTTCCATCATCCCTTCTTGTGCCTGGTAGTAAGTCAGATGGGCAGCATTCAAGACTAGTAGGGAGAGGGAGAAAGACAGACCTAAGATGTGGTAGAAAGAAAGAAAGAAAGAAAGCAAGCAAGCATGGGAGGGGATTAACATCCAAAACTGGACACGTTGTGCTAAATCAACCTGCTTAACAGGAAGCAACATGAATATACTGGAATTCCTTAACTCTTTCTTTTTCTTTTCTTTCTTTCATTTTCTTTCTTAGAACTGGGGTTTGATCTCAGGGTCTCACACTTGTTACACAGGCAGTGTACTACTTGACTTCTCCAACACTCATAACTTACTATAAATAAACAAAATGGGAAAAATACCAACATGGCCAATATTGCTCATAGCAACATTTTTTTAAATAATAGGGAACATTAGAAATTATGTAAGGTTTACCAGGAGTCTATGGAATATACACTTGACAGAACATTATAGAGTAAACCTTATTAAAGAGTTGATTGGCTTTTTTGGGGGGGAGAGGGGAATCAGTCATGGGACTTGAATTCTGGGCCTGAGCACTGTCCCTGAGCTCTTCAGCTTAAGGTTAGCACTCAACCACTTGAGCCACAGTGCCACTTCTGGTTTTTTGGTGGTTTACTGGAGATAAGAGTTTCACGGACTTCCCTGTTCGAGCTGGCTTTGAATCATGATCCTCAGATCTCAGCCTCCTGAGTAGTTAGGATTACAGGAGAGCGCCACCTGTGCTCAGCAAGATTGGATTTTTAACACATACATACAAGCATGCATACACACACATGCATACCACATATGCTCTTCCATTCACTGAGATTTATATCCAGATAAACCAACCAAAGCTAAAATTATCACATTATGTTTGGAAATGTTTTATACAATGAACATTAGACTAGCCTGCCTTAAACATGCTCTGACATTAGCCTACAGTGGGCAAAATCAGCTAATGCAAAGTATCTTGCAAAAGCATTGAATATCTCATATTTACCGAATACTATACTGAAAATGGAAACTAGAATCACTGTCTGGATATGTTTTCACATCAATGTGAAGTTAAAAAAAAACCCTAAGTGGGGGCTGGGAAGGTGGCTCAGTGGGAGAGCACTTGCCTTGTATTCATGAGGCTCTGGATTCGATTCCTCAGCACCACATAAGCAAAAAGAAAAAAGCCGGAAGTGGTGCTGTGGCTCAAATGGTAGAGCGCTAACCTTGAGCTGAAGAGCTGAGGGACAGTGCCCAGGCCCAGAGTTCACGCCCTACAACCGGACCCCACCCCCCCAAAAAAAAACAACCCTAAGTGGAAGTATTTGCACATACTTGCATGCAGCTGCCATGGCTCCAGCAATCCCCCTTCTGCCCCCTAGGTGTCCATGTTACCCTTATGCAGCTACTCAAGGCTGCCCTTAGCAGTCTTTTCTATCTTCCTAAAACTGTGTGGTCAAACTACCGAGTGTCCCTCAAAGGTTTGGCCCTCAGCCTGGTGTGCTATTGGGAGGTAGTGGCACATTTAGGAGAGGAAGTTAGGCCGCTGGGGATGGGGTTTTGAAAGGGACATTTGACCCTTCCTATCTCTCTTCACTTTCCAATTGCCATGAGATGAGCACTGTCTCTGCACGTGCTCCCACCATGATGTACTCTGCTGCTCCAGAATCATGGGGCAAGGAGGCCAAGTGACCACACACTAAACCCTGAAAGTGAGATCCAAATTCATCTTTCCCCCTCGTAAGTCAACTGCCTGAGGTGCTCCGCCGCATGTCAGGAAGCTGACTCTCACAGTAAGCTCTGAGGACTGACCTTTACAAAGATGCTGGTAATGGTGAAACCACACTCCTGGGCATTGAGGTGGTTTTCTCTTGTCCTGAATGAGAGGACCTAGATTACTGAGTTAGAAACCACATCAACTATTGCCAGTGTGGTCAGTGGGAAGGACTAACCCTGCAGTGCTAATGGGTACTGGGACTGCCTGCACTAACTGAACTGCTCCAGAATGCAGCAGAGAGCAGAGCATCCTCCCAGGCTGCTGGGCTGAGTCAGGGGCTTCCACCAGTCTCTATGCAACAGGGGCCCATTACTTACAGCAAAGGTCAAAAGCAGGAACTTGTTGAGGAGCACAGGATTTTCAAGTGCAGCACCTGACTTGATGGATTCCCAGATCTGCCAGAAGAAAGAAAAGAGTGATAGCAGGCTGCCAGGAGTCTCTGAGCTGCTCTGTCAAGCAAAGCACAGGATAAAGAAGTACCAAGATCTTGCCTTCGGGCCCAGCCTCATCCCAGCTCTGTGCTGGGGTTACCTGTGCTTCGTTACCCGACTGCCCACTTCACATTGCCTTTCTTTCTGGTGGCCCCCTCCCCGGCCTCTGAGCCAAGGGAGAGAATCTAAGTGCCTGCTGATAAAGGCTCAGCCTCAAAAAGAAGACCCTGCCACTCTCATGCCTTCCAGACTGCTGTTGGCAAGTCTGCACTTATTGTCTCCTATCCAGGCACAGAGAGGGCACACAGAAGTTGTGGAAGTAAAAGACAGTCAAGAAGCTTTCCATCAAGGAAGAAAGATGGGCACAGGTGTACAAGTTCAGTACCATTTGGACCGGCTAGGTGGAATTCCTGTGAGGAATACCAGGCCCTGCTAGAGAGGGGCGAAGAGCCTAGGAAGTGATCTGAACTACACAGAAGTAAGCCTTATTTGGGATTTGCCTTGAGAGCTGGGAAAGGGAGAATGAAACTCCAGTTTATGTACACTCAGCAAGCAGTGTGTCTGGAAGCAAAAACGGGTCCTGGTCAACAGCTGGTGATCACAAGATGTTTTGGTAGCTAAAATTAGTTGCTAAACTTTTGAGTTGCTAAGCAGGACAAAACAGAGTTGCCAACAGAAGATCCATTCCCCAAGTATGGGTGTGAGAGGGAATAAGCAAAGAGCAGTGCGAGTCCCTGCTGCTCCCTCACAGCCTTGGAGGGGCTGGGCATGGAGGATCAGGCTCCTGGGTTTCTGACTAGCTTACGGGGTAGTGCAAAAACTGCCAGGAAAAGTCTGTGCCCTGGTCCAGGAGGGGAATCCTGTCAGAGCAACCTGCTTTTCCCCATGATGGAGAAAGGCCTGACCCAACTCTCTGAAGAATATCTTTAAGCATATGGACTGAGTGGGAGACCCAGGGGATAACCAGGATATAAGTCAAGAAAAATGATCACCACCACCAGAGTCACCAAATGAGGCTGCTCTGGGGGAAAGGAAACCCGCTCAGAACCAGTGGGTACCTCCTTCTCTGGCCACTGCACCCAGAAACAGGACCTGTTTTTCTCCTTATGTTGGTGTCTTTCTCAGAGTAATATTTGCAGAAAGGCAACTGTACCTACTTTTGGAGCAAGGTATACTCCATGCACTTACATGATGTGTCATGACCAAATGAGGGCAACTGGCACTTGTCTGTTAGGAAGTTTGAGAATTCTCTCTTCTGGGAAGTGGCGCTGTGGCTTAAGTGGCAGAGCGCTCGCCTTGAGTGCAGGGACAGTGCCCAAGCCTGGAGTTCAAGCCCCACGACCGACAAAAAA
>NW_012277650.1:0-1596 GCF_000151885.1 Dipodomys ordii
AAAAAAAAAAAAAAGAAGACAGTCCTTGCGACCCACCTGGCACACCATGTTCTTAAGGATTTAACAATGTCCTCCCCTTCCCTTTCTCCTTCTCTCTGTTTAGGTACTGAGGGTCAAGGTGTTCTTCCTGAGTTTTGTTTTGCTCAGGGCTGGCACTCTACCACTTAAGCCACACCTCAACTTCCTTAAATAGAGATAAGAATCTCACAAGACTTTCTTTGCCTGAGTTTGTTTCAAACAGCGATCCTCCGACCTCAGCCTCCTGAAGAGTTCAGGATCATAAGCATGGCCACTGGCGCCTGGCTCAGCGTGATTATTTCCTCTTGAACACAGGTGATCAAATGGAAGTGCAAAAAGAGTCTCGGTTCCTAGAGGCTCCCAATTGTATCATTACAATCATGGGGAACTCGAGATTAAAAACTCCACGCCTCATGTGTTTCCTCATGAATGTTTCTGGAGCCCTGAGACAGCTAAGATAAAGCCTGGAGATGCTCCCGCATCATGGAGCCAAAATCCAGGTGGGGGAAGGGAAAGGACAGATAAAGGAAGATACCAGGGTATAATTAGCAGTCCACAGAAACGTGTCAAAGGAGGAAAACAGCTGTTTGGGGGGGAGGGGGGAGGAGAGAGGAGGGAGGAGGGCTTTGGAGCCTAAGGGAGCCAACACAGCACTAGGCCATGGTGGTCTTAGGAAAGGATGGTTTGAGCCATGGAACCACTGCCTAGCAGAGTCACAAAAGTTCTTCGTAGGAGCCAGCACAGGCCGGGTCTCTCTACTCCCATCTTCCTGCAGCACCTCTGCCCAAGGAATCACAGCCCTCCCACTGCCCTTGTCCCATAGCCCAGGCTCAAGTGAACAGCCATCAAGCTCCAGCCTCTGTCTGCGGGCTAAAAACACCTCCTGACACTTGTCTCTATGGAGTGTCAGGAGAGTCTACCTGTGAAAAGGTTAAAGCCAGTCTCCATTCCAGCAAGCAAGTTCCTCTCACTTCCAGTCCGAGTCCTGCATCTTCATCTACACTCAGAGGAGGGGCCAAGACATCCAGCGCCCTAACAGAGTGTTTGCAATGTCTGCAACTTCTTTCTCATCTGCATGGGCCATATCCAAGTGTCTCCTGTCAGTTCTTCTTGTTGGGGGGGGGGGGGGGGGGGGGGGGGGGGGGGGGGGGGGGGATTGGAGAGGAGAGAAGAGGGGGGGGGGGGGGTTAAAGAGGACAGGGCTAGGCAACACCGACTTATGGAAAACTAGGGTAAAATTCCAGCAGCTAAGGACTCTTACCAAGTCCAGAGATGCTTTTCCAAAACCTGATTGTATGATATGCAGCCAATCATAACTACTAGAAAAAAGAATATAGCTGATCAGGAGCTGGTAGAAGAGGGGACTAGGTTAACAAAAAGTTCATATGACCCAGAAATTACACTCAAAAAATACATATCCCCAGGAGAAATGAAAATGTATTTGCATATACAAATTTGTGCATTCTTTTTTTTTTTTTTTTGCCTCCAATCCTGGGGCCTGAACTCTGGGCCTGGGCGCTGTCCCTCAGCTCTTCAGCTCAAGGCTAGCGCTCTACCACTTGAGCCACAGCGCCACTT
>NW_012277651.1:0-1928 GCF_000151885.1 Dipodomys ordii
ACTGGCCAACATCCTACATGACATGAAGAGTAAAATAAACTGACACTGGAGACTCTAGAACTGGCCAACATCCTACATGACATGAAGAGTAAAATTGACACTGGAGGATACTCTTCCATTCCTTTTCTTTTGGAATAAATCAGTCCTCTTACCCTTGGTGTCTGCTTTGATCTTCACTACAGTGAGCTGTTCAGCATGGACTTCAGCTTAGGATTCACTGTCACTCTCAGCAAAGAATAGGGAAGTCAACTTTCTACCCTGTGGAAATGGAAACACATTTCTTTCTTGGTAAACACTTGTGGATTTGAAGATGCTTAAAGAAGTCTTGCAGTTTGCCTTCATTAGAAATGAGTTTTGTCCTCTGGTTGCATGAGAGTGAGTGTATGTGCCTGTGTGTCTGTGTCTGTGTGTCAGTCTGTGTGAAGGAGGCAAATTGTCAAAATCTTTCCAAATTTCACCTGTAGAGGGATCATTTCACGCTTCATTCAATGAGGCCAGAGTTACTTCATCAAGAGACACTGCAAGAAAATTAGTCACCGAAATTTCTCACAAACATAGATACAAAACTTCTAAACACAAATTTACCAAGGGAATTCATTAACACGATGATAATATATCATGATCCCAGTAACAGCAGATCAATGGCATTTGGGGCTATCCAGAAGGGCTGGATGGAAGGCAATCAGAAGGGGCCTTTGGGGAATGATAGAGATATTCACTATCTCCATTACGGTGAAAGTTTTTCAGATGTGTATGTATGTCCAAAAAAAAAATTTTTTTAACAAGGCTGGGCACCCGTGGCACATGCCTATTAATACTCGCTACTTAGGAGGCTGCGATCTGAGGACGGAAGTTCGAAGCCAGCTCAGAGTGCAAAGTTTGTGAAACTCAACTTCAATTAAGCACCCAAAAGCCAGAAGAGAAGCTGTGGCTCAAGTGGTAGGTGGTTATCCTGGAGCAGAAAAGCTCAGGGACAGCCCACTGGCCCCGAGTTCAAGCCCCAGCACAGGCACAGGCGCTAGCGCAGTGCAGTTTATCGGGTGCCAATTCTGCCTGAGTAAAGCTCCTTCTAAAACACACTCTGCATCAGCGGTATTGCCTTTCGAGTGGCTGGGAAGAGGCAAAACAGGGTGAAAACTGGGTGTCACCACGTCCTTCATGTTCGCGGACACGCCTCCCTCCCGCACGGTAACTTTCTGGAAGGCGGGGCCGCGGTGGGGGAGGAGCTGAAGCCTCTTCTGGAAGGCGGCCAGGCCACGCAGGAGGGACAGAAGACAGGGCCGGCAGGCAGGCCTCCGCACACCAATTAGGGACGACGCTAAGCGGCGCCCTCTTCGGACGCACGCCCAGGGCAGGACGCCCCGACACCCGGGGTCCTCGGCGCCCAGCCAGGGCGGGAGCCCGCGGAGAGAACGCACACGGGGGACCGGCGAGGAGACCAGGGCCCCCGCGGCTCCACTCCTCATCCGGCGAGCTGGGGTCCACACGCGAAAGGGCCGGCGCTGGCTACCGGAGCCCGGCGAGGCCTCCGCTGGGGGGCGGGACGCGCGGCCGCCGCTCCTCCCCCGGCCGGGCGGGCCGAGGCCTGCGCCCCGCCTCTCCCACGCCCCCCTCGTCACCGCGCCGCCATGCCGGGCCGCCTGCTGCGGGCGCTGTGGCAGCGGTGGCACCGATACAAGTACCGTTTTGTCCCCTGGATCGCACTGAACCTCAGCCACAACCCGAGGTGAGAGGGCCGGGCGGCCAAACTAGTGCCTTCCCTCAGCCTGGGAGCCCGGGCTACGCGGCTGCGGACGGCGGAACCTGACGCGCCCGAAGAGCGTCAGGCGGAGAGGCTCCAGGGGGCGGAGCGGCTCCAGGGGGCGGAGCGGCTCCAGGGGGCGGAGCGGCTCCAGGGGGCGGAGCGGCTCCAGGGGGCGGAGCGGCTC
>NW_012277652.1:0-1485 GCF_000151885.1 Dipodomys ordii
CAATTACATGGGCAGGATAATGCATACATTTCTTACCAAGCATTGCAGCCTCCTCCTTTGTTTACCCTTCACATCCCTTCCCAGCCTCCCCCCTAGAATTCTTAAAATTCTTTACAATTTGAAAGTAGCTCACTTTCAAAATGTTTTATTTCCTTAAGGTGAAAACAGGGGAACTGATTTTTTTTTCCTAGATGGCTCCACACTTCAATGCTCAGATCTTAGCCTCTTGAATACTTAGGATTATAGGCATGATTAACCAGTACCCACAATTCTTAAAGAAGTATTAGTTTCAGATCTATGAAGGTGAATATTCTGTCACACCCTGCCATTACAGCACTCAGGAAGTGTGGGCAAGAAGTTTGTCAATTCTAGGCTAGCCTGGTCCACCTGGCTAGACCCTGTTCTCAGTAACAACAGCAAAAAAATATATATATATATCGACACCAGTTAAAATTATATTTTTATTGGCAAATAAATTATCAAGCTAGAGTAATTTTTAATGATGCTACTCTGTATGATGTAAGAGTGAAAACAGATTCTGGTCCCAAACTATACTTCATTGAAGTAAAAGCCAACAGTAAAATGCTAGACCTCGGGCCTTGTCATGAGTTGTGCTTTGCTGAAATGTTTCTTCGCACGCTCATTTAAATCAAATATGAGCAAGGAAAACAAAACAGAATCTGAAGAATAAAGACGCTTCTAAGGGAAGCAGGCACATGTAAAGGAGGATTCAATTCTCCCATGAAGTGACATTTTACTTTAGTCCATCCCTCAAGATGCAGCTAGATTTACTACTCAAAGACTAAGCCACTGGTCAACTGAAGCCTCATGAAGCTTATTTAGCAGCCAGCAAAGGGGTTGGGAGTGACCTGTCTCCTTCCTGGTTCCTTCCTTCTTTCCTATCTGTGGCAAAAATCATTGACTTCCAATCTTATTTGTTCATGGGTGTAAACTATTTTCCATACACTGAAATTCAATCATGAAAGCTCAACAGAATGTCTGTTTCCCCCTAATCCTCCTCCTACTAGGTATCACTGACAATCCTCTCTACAGTGAATGGATAAGACACTGATCATAGTTTATACTATAGCTAAAAGTTAAAAGGCCGGGCGCCTGTGGCTCACGCCTGTCATCCTAGCTACTCAGAAGGCTGAGATCTGAGGATCACGGTTCAAAGCCAGCCCGGGCAGGAAAGACCGTAAGACTTTTATCTCCAACAAACCACCAGAAAACCGGAAGTGGCACTAGAGCTCAAGTGGTAGAGCACTGGCCTTGAACTGAAAAGCTGAGGGACAGTGCCCAGGCCCAGAGTTCAAGCCCCATGACCGACAAAAAAAAAAGTTTATCATATAGTAATTTGATAATATAGTAATAAACAAGTTATCATATGGTAATTTTAATACAATTAAATTATTTTTTTGGGGGGGGGGTCCAGTCGTGGGGCCTGAACTCTGGGCCTGGGTGCTGTCCCTCAGCTCTTCAGCT
>NW_012277653.1:0-1700 GCF_000151885.1 Dipodomys ordii
ACACACACACACACACACACACACACACACACACACACACACACACACACACACACCCCCCACTGGGACATTTGTACAGCGCAATCTACACTCTGTCAACAGTTCATTTGAAAGCAATTTGTAAATCATTGGACTGTAGCTGCCTATTATGAGCTGGGGCTTCTGATCCCAGACACTGAGCCTGCTCTTCCAGCAGGAGCCAGAAGGGACTGGGGCTGTGGTGGCTGCAGCCCTTCTCACATGTGAAGATCAAGTTCAGCCCAAGTGTGCCACGCTGGGTGCAGCCTTGCTTCAGGCAGACACATGATCATTCAGTGGTTCACCAGACAGCAGCACAAGCAGCCAGTGGTCAGTTGAGCAAACATGTGTTTGCATTAGTTGGACAAGCTCAGCCGCTGCCCCCCAGAGGGCCATTTATTTCCATGAAAGAAAAGTGTGTTCAGCACTTGTTGACTGAGTTGGGTGTGTCTGGCAGACAGAGCCAGTGACTCAGGCTGAGAGGATGGGTGCAGAGAAAAGCTGCAGGATGGGTTCGCCGGGTCCCCCATGTCCCAGGCAGCCCCATGAGGCCTTGGGAGCTTGGCTTGGAATCTGCACCTAGGCTTTCCCATCCTTATGTGATTCTAGCAACTTCAATGATTAAAAAAACTTTCAGCCAGGCTCTGGTGGCTCACACCTGTAATTGTAACTATCAGGAGGCTGTGATCTGAGGCTTGTGGTTTTTGAAAAGTCTGCAAGACTTGTGTTTCCAATGAACTACCAAAAAGCCAGAAGTGGAGCTGTGGCTCAACTGTTAGAGCACCAATCTTGAGAAAATAATCAAGCCAGAGAGTGAGGCTCTAAGTTCAAGCCCCAGCACTGGCATCAAAAAAAGAGCACTAGAGCCTCCAGTGCTCTGCGCCACCTCTTCTGTGCTGTGTGACTTTGGATGACTGGCTTTACCTCTCTGAATCTTCCTTTATACAAAGTGAGAGCTTTAAAGCACTTTCTTGGGCTTTGGCCTGGAGAAGTAGGGTAGTCCAAAAGTATTTTAACACCTAAACAGGGCTGCGAGGTAAACAGAACCTCAGTGTACAGGGCTAATTGCACACTTTAGATGTGGGAAATCTGTGAGTCTCCTCTTTATTCATGCTGCTCTTCTGGGGGTAGGAGGTTATGCTTGCCAATATTGACATAAATATGTATTTGCCTGAAAGGTAAAACCTTAGTTATTTTTTGTACATCTACTTTCTCTTTTATCCAAGTCTGTGGTTTTTGTTATTTTGGAGTATTTCCATCTTTATGAAAGCTCAATTCTAAGTATAGATCAAGTCAGTCTTTCTTTCTTTCTTTCTTTTGTTGGTTGTGAGGTTTGAACTCTGGGCCTGGGCGCTATCCTTCAGCTCTTCAGCCCAAGGCTAGTACTCTACCACTTGAGCCACAGCACCAGTTCTGGCTTTCTGGTGCTTTATTGGAGATAAGAGTCTCATGGACTTTCCTTCCCAGGCTGGCTTTGTACTATGATCCTCAGATCTCAGCCTCTTTTTTGGGGGGGGGTCTGGTCGTGGGGCCTGAACTCTGGGCCTGGGTGCTGTCCCTCAGCTTTTCAGCTCAAAGATAGCGCTCTACCACTTAAGCCACAGTGCCACTTCCGGCTTTTTTCTTTTTGCTTATGTGGTGCTGAGGAATCAAACCCAGGGCCTCATGCATGCAAGGCAAGC
>NW_012277654.1:0-1875 GCF_000151885.1 Dipodomys ordii
ACAGATGCCTGTACACACACTGGGCGAGGCCAGGGGGGGGGGGGGGGGCGGGGAGCCCACCTCCAGGAGGCAGGGATGGGATGGAGACAGTGCGGGAGGCGGGCAGCACCGGAGCAAGCTGCTCTTCACCACACAATCGCCGTCTGTTGTTATAGCAACTCAGCCCCCAAATCGTGAAACGGATATTACAGCCTCCAGAGGGGGAAGGGGGGGCTGAGGACAGAAGGAGGGGCAGAGCAGGGGACCCAATAAGGGACAGACCTGAAGCTGAGGTATGACAGGGAGGCAGGGGGTAACCCAAAATAAGGAACAGGCCAGAAGTGGAGTGGACATGGAGAGATGGACATGAAGCAGGGGACCTTAGGGCTGGGGGAGCACATTCATAGTGGGGGGCAGGGGAGGACTGAGGCCCTGCCAGGTCCGTAGATATTGTACTGGGCAAACGGAAGTTACGGATACTTTTCTACCCCCCAGAACAGTCTCACTGTTTCTATAGGAACCCCCAGTCTGGGGTGCAAGAAAGATAGCTCTCATTCTCAGGACACCTATGTAGTCCCTTGAACCCTAAGGTCAGAATCCTTAGGAAATCTTTGGAAACTCCCAGCCACTCCAAGAAGTGGCCTTGGACTTCAGGTAGTGGTGACCCCCACAACCTCACGGGTCAAGCTCAGGAGGGAGGAAAAAGCAGGGCAGGGAGAGGCCTTCTCCGGAGGCTGAGTGCAGGATCAATATGCATTTCCTCTGGAAGTCACCATCCTTCAGGCTGGCAGCAGTACCCAGCCAGGAGCTGCGGAACTAGGAACACCGCCCCCACCCTGAGGTTCCCTAGCCAGCTCTGGCCTTCATGGCTAGAGCCAAGTGCTCTTCCTCCAGGATTCCTGCAGTGAGTACTTTGTAGCTGCAAGTATTCAGACCACTTGTTTTGTTTTGTTGTCATCATGGGGCTTGAACTCTGGGCCTGGATGCTGTCCCTCTGCTCTTCAGCTCAAGGCAAGTGCTCTACCACTTGAGCCACAGCGGCACTTCCAGCTTTTTCTGCTTATGTGGTGCTTAGGAATCCAACCCAGGGCCTCATGCATGCAAGGCAAGCGCTCTACCACTGAGCCACCTGCCCAGCCCCTCAGACCACTTGTTTAATAAAAGAATTTTACTTAAGAGCTGAAGGCTCTGGTGTTATATGACTACTGGGCCCAGTCATTCTGGGGTACAAAGATGCACTAGTTTTTTGGGGTTTGGTGGTTTTTGTTTTTTGTTGTGGTTTTGGGGGGGTTGGCTTTTTTTTTTTTTTTTACTAATCAGGGCCTGGGTGCTGTCCCTGAACTCTTTTGTTTAAGGCTAGCACTCTACCACTCTGAGCCACAGCTCCACTTCTAGTACTTTTTGTGCTTAATTAGAGATAATTGTCTCACAGACTTTCTTGCCTGGGCTGGCTTTAAACCACAATCCTCAGATGTCACCCTCTTGAGTAGCTAAGACTACAGGTATGAGCCACAGAGCCTGGCTAGATGAACTGGTTTTATGTCATGAGTCTGGGCTCAGATTCTAGACCCTTCCAAGGTTCCAGACTTCCACCCCAGATTCCAGACCCATGTGAGATTCCAGGCCTCCCACACTTCCCTGGTTACAGAGTTCAAGATCCTTGCCGGGTACTGGTGGCTCACGCCTGTAATCCCAGCTACTTAGGAGGCTGAGATCTGAGGATCACAGTTCAAAGCCAGATCAGACAAGAAAGTCTTGAGAGACTCTTATCTCCAATAAACCACTCAGAAAACCAGAAGTGGCGTTGTGGCACAAGTGGTAGAGCGCTAGCCTTGGAGCTGAAGAACTGAGGGACAGCGCCTGGGCCCAGAGTTCAAGCCCCAAGACCTACCAGAA
>NW_012277655.1:0-1423 GCF_000151885.1 Dipodomys ordii
AGGGAGGGAGGAAGGAAGGGAGGGGAGGGAGGGAGGGAGGGAGGGAAGGAGGGAGAGAGGGAGAAAAGGAAGAGAGTGAAAGAGAAAAAATGAAAGGAAGAAAGAAAGAAGAGTAAAGAAGGAAGAAAAGAAATAAAGAAACTAGGACTACAATTTTAAGGCTATACAGATTTCTTAAGGAGGCTTTGGTCTCTTCCTAATCCATCCTTTTCACTCACTACAAACCTTTCCTGCTATAGTTTGCACCCAGTGCCACCCCTTTGGTCTTCCTTATTGAACAATTGGTTGAATCTTTGGTCAAGACATGTGAACCCTGGCTGGCTATTATTAGCAGGAGGTCAGGTCCTGGGTTGACCCTGAACTGGGGTCTGACATGTCTGAGCATGTCTGACAGCTGCAGGAGGCCCTCAGTCTCCTGGGAGGCAGCTTGTTCCATGAGAAGCCCAGGTTGCCCTTGTAAGACAGTCCTGTTCACTGGAGGAGAAGAAAAATGAATTCTGAGTACTCTTTGGACCAACATGCTTTGCATTCCTGTCTGGGTCCTGCTAAGGCACGAGGAGACTGCAGGGGGAAACTGCAGTGAGCATCTGTTAAAGGGAAACTAGCCGGCGAGCACAGACACTGGAGCTTGGGGATGTGGTGCTGGAAGGTCACACAGCATCACACAAGAATCTTTATTCTTCCACATTCCCCAGAGCTTTCCAAATTCCCCAGTAGTTGGACAGCCTAATAGGAACAGGCTACTGAGCATGCCTGGAACAACTCCTAGACAAAGGGTGGAAAGCCCTCTGTGGGGTCTTGTGCTACTAAGAAGGTCATGGGGTCCTTGAGTGGTAAGACCTGAGGGAACTCAGCTTACTTTGCCAAGTACTTCAATAATTGTCACCTCTTATGTGTTTCTTCTCTAGATTAACTGATCTCCATTGCATGAACTGGCCTGAGAGCTCCCTTTATGATTGTGTGTGTGTGTGTGTGTGTGTGTGTGTGTGTGTGTGTGTACGTACTTTGGTCCTCTTAGTTGACTAGAAGTTACCTTATTCATCTCTGTGTCTTCTCCTCTCATCAGGGTATAGCAGATAACCACAGGACATTTGTAAATATTTTAATGAGCCTCTCCCAACAAATAAATTGCTGATTTTTACCAATTACACCCCTTATGGATCATCTAAACAGTTTATTGACACTCAAATGAATCTAATAGTATCTGTCCAGGCTGTAGCTAACCATGCCTCCTTGGACCTTTCCTCTATTATCTTTGCCAAGATTGCCTTGTCTAGGTAGTATTTGAGGTATCAAGGTTTTCTTTTCTTTTTTTTTTTTTTTTAGGTCCGGTCGTGGGGCCTGAACTCTGGATCTGGGCGCTGTCCCTCAGCTCTTCAGCTCAAGGCTAGTGCTCTACCACTTGAGCAACAGCGCCACTTCC
>NW_012277656.1:0-1567 GCF_000151885.1 Dipodomys ordii
GCAATCTTTGCCACAAAAACCCTTTATTATTTCCAATGAAAGCAACAAGCAGATGAAATAGAAATAAGTAGAGCTTATCAGCTCCTTACCAAGAATTGTCGAACAAATATTCTGCAATGACAAAACTCATCAGATTAGATGTGATGAGTTTTAGCACAGATATAGTACTGATTTCTGGTGACCTTAATGATGCCTAAGTTAATCAAAGTTCACAAGAGGCTCCCCTGGCCTACACTTGTTTCACTAACATAACAACATAGCCAGCTTTTTCTGGGTCATTCTGGGTAAGATTACAAATGTAATATTATAGAAAGAATGCCAGTGCTGGGAGGGTGGCTCAGTGGTAGAGCGCTTGCCTTGCATGCATGGGGCCCTGGGTTCTATTCCTCAGCACCACATAAGCAAAAAAAAAAAGCCAGAAGTGGCGCTGTGGCTCAAGTGGTAGAGCACTAGCCTTGAGCTGAAGAGCTGAGGGACAGCGCCCAGGCCCAGAGTTCAGGACCCAGGACTGACAAAAAAAAAGTCATAATGAATATCTCCCTCCCTCCCATATGATTCATGTATGCTAATGAAAATGGCAAAAAAAGAGAGAAACCCCAAGGGGGTATAGGTCCTCTGGGGCTGTGTTCAAGTTCGGGTTGTTTCACCAGACAAAGCAGTAAACTGAGGCACGGAGAGATCAACGAACTCCTCCAAACGCCATGAAGCCTGTCACAGGTATCTGACCCCAGAATCTGTCTGGTCAAATCCCTGAGCATTCTGTCAGCGATGAGAGGTAGGGATGTTGGGAGTTAGGATTCGTGGAGCTTGTGGATTGGGGCGGCTTCCTTAGAAGAACTGAAAGACTTCTGGACCTTGAATGCTTGAATGTGAGCATCCCTTTGGAGCCTGGGTGTGGGGATGCGCCATCCCTGCCCCTTTTGATAATGGCTGGTGATGAACTGGACGCAAGGGCTTCCACCTGTAATCCCAGCTACTCGGAAGGCAGAAAAAGCTGGGGGATGGTTCAGGATCAGTCCAGGCAAAAGAGGGCCAGGAGACCCCATTTCCACCAATAGGAAGCTGGGTGTGGTGGGGTACACCTGCCACTCCAGCTACGTGGGAAATCTTAATAGAAGAGTCCTGGAAAAAAAGCCACAAAAGCAAAAAAGGGCTGGAGATACAGCTCAAGGGGCCAAGTACCTGCCCAGCAAGGTCTTGAGTTCAATCCCCAGTACTGCCAAATAAATAAAATAAAACAGGAGAACGGGTGGCGATTATGCTGACCTTGGTCATGAGGATGATGGTGATGGCGGTGATGCTGCTGCTGCTGGCGATCGTAGTGATGGTGCCAGTTGTGCTGGGGATGAGGGTGGGTGGTGGTGCTATCGCAGAGGGCCAAATATTTCATGGTTGCATCGTTGTTAAAAGTGTCACCTTGTCTCCTGTGAAGTTTGGAATCACAGATAGACCATCTCTCTATGTAGTATATGGACATCTTTAGCTATCGTATACAGAAAACAGTATGGTCTCTTATTTCTTCTTCTTCTTCTTCTTCTTCTTCTTCTTCTTCTTCTTCTTCTTCTTC
>NW_012277657.1:0-1862 GCF_000151885.1 Dipodomys ordii
ATCTAACAGAGGAGGAGGAGGAGGAGGGGAAGGAGGAGGGGAAGGAGGAGGGGAAGGAGGAGGAAATCTTCTAGATGGTATCTCAGCCCAATGGCTGAGAAAAGTATGCAGGTGAGAAAAGTATGATAGTACCAACACGAATGAAAGTCAACTGCTCACATTTTCCGTGGGCCACAGTGATGTCGGCATCATACTTTGCCTTATCCTTTACCTTTATCCTTTACCCTTCTAACACCTCTAACAGGTGAGTGCCATGATCATCTGCAGCTAAAATAATGAGGACACTGTTACCTTCCTCCTACCTTTAATACCATGAGCTTTCCTTTTCTGCGGAACTCCGAGAAGTTGTATCAGAATGCTCTCAAGTCTTGGCTATAGAACACTACATATATATTGCTGTTTATTTGATGGGTTTGGCAAGACTGAGGTTATGATGTGGGAGCCTGGTGCTTGCTAGCCTGGCACTCTGCTACTTAGTCATACCTCCAGCCCTGTTTTTCACCAATTACTTTTTCAGGAAAGGATCTTACTTTGCTCATGCCTGTGCCTCGATCCACTAACTTTATGCTTCCAGTTGTTGATGAGATCATAGACACACACCACTGCACCCAGCTTCCCTTCTGCAGAGATGGAGTCTCAGAGACTTGTCTTACCTTGCTGCTCTTGGAGCCATGGTTCTCCTAACCTCATCTTCCCATACAGTCTACAGAGCAAACTGCTGCATCTAGCTATAGGTTGAAAGGGGGTCTAGGAGGTGTCAAGAGCTTTTCTGCCTGGTCTGGCCTCAAACCAGAATCCTCCAGATCTTGACCTCCCAAGTAGCTAATGGTACAAGTATGACCAAGGGCATCTGGCACTGGCGGACACATGTGTGGCAGGGAACTACTGGTTTCCACTGCAGACTTCCTAGCTGTGACACTGCTTTCTACCTTCCTGGGCTGTTCTGTGGATCACTGAGTACAAGGAAAAAAGTGCAAGCTCCTACCCTCTATACCATGTGAACTTCACGAGAAACAGTATTTTTCTATATGAAGTGTTTGGCCTGACCTTATTTTTTCAGTTTAAGATGTTCCCAGCTTCTGCTCTCCTGGTATGAGGTGGAGGCAAGAAAAGACCTCGCGAATCTGTAAATCCTAAGGCAACCAAGTGAAATGCCACCGGCCACCCTCCAAGCCCCTTGAAGACTTTGTTAATGCAAAGGAAATACAAACAATGCAAAGTCCCATTCTCACTTGTGCCTAACTACTGGATTTGCCATAACAGGAGAAGAACACATACAAGTCTTTTTACACGGGTGTACTATCCCGGCATAAAAGAATTATCCTGTTTGCTTTTGTTCTATTTTTTTTAGGAGTTTCCTCAAAAGCAATGCCTGGCATCAGACCACAAAGGTCAGGGAACAAAACAATCAACATGCCCTGTTACATTGTAAAAACCAAAGGAACCAGCGTGCACCTGCTTCAAATCCCCACTGAAGCCAGGTTCCGCCCTGCATTTCAGCCCAAGCTTGAGGAAGAAGCTGTTCAGAAAAGGAAACTCAAGCCCAGCCCCGGTGGCTCATGTCTATAAATCTTAGCTGCTTAGGAGGTTGAGATCTGAGGATTATGGTTTAAAGCCAGCCCCAGCAGGAAAGTCCATGAGACTCTTATCTCCAATGAACCACCAGAAAACAGGAAGTGGCACTGTGGCTCACGTGGTAAAGTGCTAGCCTTGAGCTGAAGAGTTCAGGGACAGCGCCCAGGCCCAGAGTTCAGCCCCACAATGGAGAAAAGAAAGAAAGAAAGAAAGAAAGAAAGAAAGAAAGAAAGAAAGAAAGAAAGAAAGAAAGAAAGAAAGAAAGAAAGAAAGAAAGAAAGAAAGAA
>NW_012277658.1:0-1297 GCF_000151885.1 Dipodomys ordii
GTGCTGTGGCTCAAGTGGTAGAGTGCTAGCCTTGAGCTGAAGAGCTGAGGGACAGTGCCCAGGCCCAGAGTTCAGGCCCCATGACCGGACCCAAAAAAAAAAAAAAAAAAAGATTAGGCAGCTCTAGACCATTATGGTGTTTATTATTAAAATAACAACAAGATAGTTTAAAATAACAATTAGAAATTTATGTGAACAAATACTGGGATTAAAATAATAGGAAACGGAGAATGCCTGACTCAACCTGGAAGTGGTTTTTAGGATGGTTTCAAAGGGACTTGAAAATATATGGAAAGCGGGACGCTGGTGGCTCACGCCTGTAATCCTAGCTACTCAGGAGGCTGAGATCTGAGGATTATGGTTCAAAGCCAGCCCTGGCAACAAAGGCCAAGAGACTCTTATCTCCAATAAAATCACTAGAAAACCGGAAGTGGCGCTGTGGCTCAAACAGTAGAGTGCTAACCTTGAGCTGAAGAGCACAGGGACAGCGCCCAAGCCCAGAGTTCAAGCCCCACGACCGACCAAAACAAAAAAAAATTTTTTTTTAAATGGAAAAAATAAAAAGAGTACAATGTAAGTACAGCCCTGTCTTAGGTTTGTTAATTATTAAACATAAAAAGGCTGAATAGATGATGCATTGTATTAAACAATATGCTAGACTTGTTTCGCACCACTTAGCTCAAACAGTTGGTGGGATAGTCATCAATTTTCATGTAACCCATTAATGCTTTGCTTTTCTTAAAAATTGATTACGTGCTTAAATAAACAAAGAATCTATGTCACAATCACACACTGTATAAAGATGTTAATTCTCTTCAATAAAGATATACTCAGATGCAACTCTTTTGAGTTTGTGTCTGTCACTTCGCCGATTTCTTGCCCACCTATCCTGAGATCCCTGTCCTATCAGCCCCAGTGCTCCGGCCAAGCTGGTCCGTTGCAGGGTGTAAGACTTTAGGAGGAAAATTTTAGGTATTTTATACATGCTTATACTAGCATCTTGAAAAATATGTAGCACTTCATTAAGTAAATGAAATGGTAACTACTATCATTAGATTGTTTTTGTAGCAATTTCCTTAAGGAATTGGAGAAATAGTAGGATTAAATAAAATGGTGATATGAAGAACTAGTAAAAAGAATGAAGATCCAGGTTATTGAGTGGGAGAGTTTCAAGGGACTGGGTACAGGGCAAGGGACAGACTTCAGAGAACTGATATACTACAAACTTACAGAAATGCTGAAGCCGGGCGCTGGTGGCTCACGCCTGTAATCCTAGCTACTCAGGAGGCTGAGATCT
>NW_012277659.1:0-1644 GCF_000151885.1 Dipodomys ordii
TATCTATCTATCTATCTATCTATCTATCTATCTATCTATCTATCTATCTATCTATCTATCTATCTATCTATCTATCTATCTATCTATCTATCTGTCTGTCTGTCTATCTGTCTATCTGTCTATCTGTCTATCTATCTATCTATCTATCTATCTATCTATCTATGTGCCAGTCCTGGGGGGCTTGAACTCAGGGCCTAGATGTTGCCTTGGAACTTTTTTTTTAATGCTCAAGGCTCTACTGCTTAAGCCACAGTTCTCCTTTTGGCTTTTTGATGGTTAATTGAAGGGTCTCACCGACTTTCCTGACCAGCCTGGCTTCAAACTATGATCTTCAGCTCCTAGCCTGCATAGTAGCAAGGATTACAAGCACAAGCCCTCAGCCCCAGTTCACTCTTGACATTTATGCAAAGCAATCCGACAAGCCATTATAGCATGATCTATTAATCCAAATATGTATACAGTATAACAAAACCCATCAATCACTCACAAGATTTCAGAAGCTACACTTCCTTTTGTTGGTCAAAGACCAAGCTTGGTTTCCTTGAAAACATGAGAATAAGCCACAAAAACTTTCTGTGTTAACTCTTAACCCTTTACTGGGATGGACCAAAGGGAGCACATTTGCAAGATGGTTTTGCTCCTAAGAGCATACGTTTTATGCTCTATCATGTAGTCTTTCACAAAGCTTCTCTCCAATCACAACTGTCCTCTATTCCCTCTCCTGCTTTCATTTCTAAATCCCATTTGCCATTCAAACTCCCAAGATATTGCCTTATTACTCAAGGACTTAGGCTGAACTGGTAGCCATCCATTGTGCCATTGGGGCCAACTATATAATTTGTAAGATCTGGTACAAAGGGAAACTACTCCTTGTGAAAAGATTATCAAGGATATCAGGAAAGAGACAACAAACTATTAAACCTAAAGTGAAATCCTTCCTAGCACTATTTCCAGACTTTGGCACTTTGAAGCCAGCCCAGAGTACAATTATTATTTTGCCTTTCCAAAGAGACCAAATTATTGAGCAAAAGGTGACTTGATGAACCTAGCTTTAGATGAAGGAAATTGGGTGTTGCAGCGAAGCTGTTCGTGTCCCATCAACTTCATAGGGTTGGTTTTCTACTGGGGTGTGTCAGACTGCTAAGGGGTTCAAATCATTCTTTGTTCTGTCCCATCCTGAGAAAGTAATGCAGCCTCTCTGACTCTATTTCCTCCTCAGTGAAACAGGAATGATAAGGATACCAATTTATGGGGGATAATTAGGAATGTTAAAAGAGATAATGTACATGAAAGCACTTTGTAAGCTAAAGAACTATGCAAATGTTATTAGCCTTCTCTCTGGGGATATTTCTATCCTGGTAACAAATATTGGTTTATAATTTCCTTTCCCTTGGACAGTACTAGAGACCTACTGGCAACTGATTTTCTTTTCCAGCTTCTTTTTTCCTGGCCACTCTTCTGATATGGAATTACAGCAATGCCATATAAACTGCAATTAGATTTTCCCGATCATAAGCTATAGTAACAGGTACAGTTGATTTTTTTGGGGGGGGTCCGGTCATGGGGCCTGAACTCTGGGCCTGGGCGCTGTCCCTCAGCTCTTCAGCTCAAGGCTAGCGCTCTACCACTTGAACCACAGCGCCA
>NW_012277660.1:0-1380 GCF_000151885.1 Dipodomys ordii
CAGCTCTTCAGCTCAAGGCGAGCACTCTACCACTTGAGCTACAGCGCCACTTCCGGTTTTCTGGTGGTTTATTGGAGATAGGAGTCTCATGGTCTCTCCTGCCCTGGCTGGCTTTGAACCTCGATCCTCAGATCTCAGCCTCCTGAGTAGCTAGGATTACAGGCATGAGCCACCAGCGCCCAGCTTGGCTTGTTTTTTTTGAGATAGAATCTCCTTAACTTTTTGCTGAAGCTGGCTTTGAACCAAGGCCCTCCTAAATTCTGTTTCCCAAGTAACTGGGATTACAGTATATCACTGCACCTACCTTGTTTCTGCCTAATGCCAAGCTACAGTGTACTGGTTCTAAGTCAACAAGGAAAGTGTCTCCTCTGCCCTCTATAGGTTTACTGAAAGAGAAAGGGTGTGTGATTTATTTAGTGCATAAACAAAGGAGCCATCCTGAAAATAAAACTGAGAAGGGCCATGTGATGGAGGCTTAAATACTGTCTTCATAGGGGAGAGGAAAAAGAGGTTATGTAAACAACTTGGGAGGCATCACATGTTTTAGGGGAGTTGAATGAACTCCAAAGGATAGGAAATAGTTTGTAAAGCGTTCTTTCTGGAGATTGAATGGAGAATAGACAGTAGCCCATGGCAGGTTCTGTTTAGGTGTATTGACATTGCTCTGTTTTGTTTCTGTGATATAAGTTTAATCTTGCCTACTAATGAGATTCCTTTGCTAGCCAAATGGGAAACTTCAGGGAAAGCTTCAATTTGCAATTGGGGGAAAAACAAAGGAAAGGAGAGACATGAATTCTGGGGCAGCTTTTAAAAGCCTTCTTTTATATGTACATATACTTAATTTTTTTTTTTTTTTGCCAGTTTGAACTTGGGGCTTGGGTGCTGTTCCTTAGGTTTTCTGCTTAAGGCTGGTGTTCTACTGCTTGAACCATGGCTTTGTTTCCAGCTTTTTGGTAGATAAGGGTCTCATAGACTTTACTAAGATCCTAGTTCTTTGCCTACTGAACAGTTATAAGTGTAAGCCACTGGTGCCTGGCAGGCCTTCTAGTATTCTTGAATTCCAAGGGCTGCTCATGTTGCTGGGCCACACTGAAGTGTTGTTTCCTAAGACCCAGTGCCAGTAATAGCTAAGTCCTTTAGTTGTGTTCTGAAAGTAGCCTAATGCATTTGGGATTTAAAAACAATGGTAGAGAGCAGGGATGGAATGGGTTGGGGAAGATAAGGGAGAAAGATGGGATGGGTGACACTGATCAAGATGCATTGTACTCATAACCTCACTTCTCCAATTGAAACCCCTTTGTACAACTATTTAATATAAATAAATAAAGGATCGAAGCACCTTAGTGCTGTTAAAGGAATGGCATTAAAAAAAAAGAAAAG
>NW_012277661.1:0-2471 GCF_000151885.1 Dipodomys ordii
CACACACACACACACACACACACACACACACACACATGCATGTTCACAGTTTAGCCCTCTGCAAGCAACACCACAGTGACAGTTAATAATATATTTAGTGATTGGGGAATGCTGAATACACAAATGACACATTACCTACCTGCACATTACTGGACTGATTGTTAACAGGACTGATGCTGAACATCTACCAGGGCCACATCAAAATACTTCGCTTTTGATTTGGAACATGGAAATCAAATGCTTCTCTTAGTAGATATGAGAAAACTTTTATCCAACAGTTAAGGAAAATGACCATTGCAATCAATAATCTACTACAGAAACTTAATTCTAATAATATTATGAAAGCTTTGACCAAGCTGAATGGTCAAACTTTCTATATGGTAAATGTGACATAAATGGCCCAGAATTCTATGTCATTACATCATACTAGTCCAGTGAATGTCTTTTTAGGTTGCATACTATGTAAGATTAACTACTGAAAGTATAATTTTTGTTCATAAAATATCCCATTTTAGACAAATTAGTGATATGATCTCTGTACTATGATTGGTACTAATGGGGTGCACAGTGACTCATCAGAGTTGATCAGCCTGTTACCATTCAAGTTAGCCCACCTTCATGTCTATAGAGAATCCCATAGGGTTGCTCATGAAAAATATGTTTATGTTGTGGGGAAGTTGACAACAAAATGTCAGGTACAATGGCTAACATCTGTAATCTTAGCTACTTGGGAGACTGAGGGTGATGATTCCAGGCCAGTCATAGCAAAAAATCTACAAGAGTTTATTATAATGAAATAATTTTGTTGTGGTGACAGCTAGATGTCATCTAGTTACCATTCAAAGTGTGGGATTGAAAGATCACATTCCCAAGTGTGTACCTGGGCATTAAGATCCTAAGTAACCAGTTGTGAGGCATTACTCAGGGTAACACAGCTGTGGAACAAGAGCAAGGCCCTGAGATAAAACTCTATTACAGCAGTAAATGAATAGCTAACTGATGATAGTGAGCTTGCTATCTAGCTACATAGCTAGATAGAAGATAGATAGAGGGGCAGAGAAATAGATAGATAGACTTACAGATAAAGAGATAGATGGATAAAGAGATAGATAGATAGATAGATAGATGGAGGGAGAGAAAAACCAAAAGAGGTGACATTATTCAAAAGATATGCTCTAGTTATCTGACTTGTGTAACTATAACCCTAACCCCCAGTACCTTGCCTCTACAATAACAATAAACTTTCAAAAAAAATTGAAACTTGACTCCAGTTTTACATACACTGCAATCAGCCAACCAGCAGGTCTGTAAGCCTTGTTAGAAATGCAGATCAGGTTTCCCTAGAGTTGCTGCTGGATTCTGCATTTTCTCAAAACTCCAAGTAAACCATATATATATATATATATATATATATATATATATATATATATATATTACAGTTTGAGGAGCCCAAGGTCAGAGGCTACCTGCATGGAACAGTGTGTTAATCCAAGCTTGCTTCTGCTTTGAATATATGTGAACTACTGATAAAAACCAGTTCAGTACTTCTCTGTGTTGGGGGTGGCTAAGCTAGCTCTCATTGCCAACCCAAAGATACAGAAGGAGTTATTTTCCAGATTAAATTCTAATGAACTCAATGTTGAGTATGTTATTGCCTGCAACAGCCAAAGTGACTCACCCAGCCCCAGTCACCATGGCTCCCAAAGCAATTCATCCAGAGCATGTCTCCTTGGTCTGTTTCCTCAGAAGACCCACTATGAGTTTGAGGGTTCTAACTTGTGTTTATCAAGGTGTCTCTTATTTACAGAAATATACATTATGAACCAGATTGTATTTTGAATGACCGTGTTCAATAGCAAACAGGTTTCACTCTTGTTCAAACTGCATTTGAAGGTAAAGCCATGGGGTCACATGTCAGTTGAAGGTATTTCTGTGTCTTTCCCCAAGGATGCTGCAGTGATGGGGTTATCGGGGTTCAAGGCCAGCAGTGAGAGAGAATGCCAAGAGTACTGGCTTCAAAAGATTTTTGTTAAAAACAAACAAACCCTCAAGCAATTTATTTTCCTCTCTGTATTCACTAACATGAATAATTATTAGAGTTTTGAGAAATAGCATTAAGGGCTGGGAATGTGGCTTAATGTTTGAGCACTTGCTTAGCATGCCTGACACCTGGGATTCAATTCCTCAGTACTACATAAACAGCTAGAAGTGTTGCTGTTGCTCAAGTGGTAGAGTGCTAGCCTTGAGTGAAAGAAGTTCAGAGACAGTGCCCAAACCTAAGTTCAAGCCCTAGGAATGGAGAGGAGGGGGAGGAGAGGAGAGAGAGAAATACTATTAATAATAGTAAATTTATAAATTGCTGATATTTCTAGCTACATGTCAGATTTTTTTCCTTTTAAGTTTCAAAGATGAAGAATTTATCAGGCAAAGGCTTTACAAACACCTCTCAGGAAGTTCGCATGAAGAGATAT
>NW_012277662.1:0-3162 GCF_000151885.1 Dipodomys ordii
AATCCATGGGCTTTCTATTGATCTTGCTAACTATGTCCTTTGTCATGCAGAAGCTCTGTAACTTCATGCAATCCCATTTGTCCAACTTTTCTTTCATTTGTTGTGTTTCTAGGTCTCTATTAAGAAAATTTTCACCAGTGCCAAGGAGACCTAGGGTTTCTCCTATTCTGTCCTGTAATGTTTTCAGGGTACCTGCTTTGACTCTGAGGTCTTTGATACATTTGGAGTTGATTCTGGTGCAGAGTGATATATAAGGACCTCATTCTTCAGGGAAATACAACAGGCAATCCAAAAATTCATATGGAACAATAAAAGACCCCGAATAGCAAAAACCATCCTTAACAGAAAGAACAGTGCTAGAAGAATATCAATACCAAATTTCAAACTCTACTACAAAGCCATAGTAATCAAAACAGCTTGGTTCTGGCACAAGAACAGACCTCAGGACCAATGGAATAAAATTGAAAACCCAGAAACGAACCCACAGATGCTAGCCATCTAATCTTCGATAAGGGAGCTAAAAAAAATAGAATGGAAGAAAGACAGCCTCTTCAGCAAATGGTACTGGCAAAATTGGTTAATCACTTGTTTGTTTGTTTCTTATCAAAACTGCAGCCCTACCACTTGAGCCACACCTCCTCTGGATTTTTATTATCTAATTGAAGATAAGATAAGCTTTGAGCCTCAGTCCACAGATCTCAGCCTCCTGAGTAACTATGGTTATAGGTGTGAGCCACCAGCACATGGCTTTGGTAGATTTCAAATCGTTTTTAGATTCCACATGATGAAATATTTCTAGCAATGGAAAGGAATATTACTAATATAACAGTGTGGATGAATAATAAAATTATTGTTCCACATGAAAGAAGCTATTTTCAAGTTTACATACAAATAATGCTGTTCATATTCTGGAAATTACAGAATTATAGAAACAAAAATCAGATCAGTGACTATAAGAGCTGGAAATGGGAGGGAGATTAAATTAAAAAAGAAAGAAGCAACTTTCTCTTTTTTTTATTGTGAAAATACCTTACAGAGGGGTTACAATTACATTGGCAAGATAAGGAGTACATTTCTTATCAAGCATTGTTGCCTCCTCCTTTGTTTTCCCTTCCCATCCCCTCCTCCTCCCCCTTGACAAAATTGTAAAGTTCGTTTTTCAACATAACGACTTGTACATCTCATTGTGGCAATGGGTCCACCTGTATCCCTATTTAAACAATTTGTTCTTTCCCTTCCCCTCCACAAATTATACCAATATCAGATACAGTGAAAACAGGGGTTATACCATGGGGGGGGGAGGGACATACAAAGCAACAAAGAAATCATCTTATAAATATGTTAGAAACAATTGCGAAAAAGAAAAAAACCATTTGAATCCTTATCTTGCGGTACATTTTGCCTAACATCAATTTATCTGACCATTTCTGCTTGTCTCAGACATATACTAGTAATTGCAAATAAGGGATATCATGGGACCTGTGTTTCTTTGGGCCTGGCTTACATCACTTAATATAATTTTTTCCAAGTGTTTCGATTTCCTAACAAATGGGGCAATGTCATTCTTTCTGATGGAGGCATAGAATTCCATTGTGTATATAGACCACATTTTCTTTATTGATTCATCTACTGAGGGGCATCTGCGTTGGTTCCATATCTTAGCTATGGTAAATAATGCTGCAATAAACATAGTTGTGCTGGTAGCTTTAATATGGTCTTGTTTGTGATCATTTGGGTAAATGCCCAAAAGTGGGATTGCTAGGTCATAGGGGAGCTCTATGAGGAGTCTTTTGAGGAACTTCCATACTACTTTCCATAGTGGTTGAACACATTTACACTCCCACCAACAATGCAGTAAGGTTCCCTTCTGGCCACATCCCCTCCAGCATCTGTTGTTATTAGAGTTCTTGATTATAGCCATTCTAACTAGGGTGAGGTCTGAAACCAACAATTTAATGAGACATCTGGACCACCTTGAAAAAGAGTAGCAAGATAAACCCCAATCCAGTAGACAGAAAGAAATCATTAAAATTAACTCAGAATTAAATGAATTAGAATCAAAAAAAATAGAAAGAATCAACAAAACAAAGAGTTGGTTCTTCGAAAAAATTAACAAAATTGACAGACCCTTAGCAAATTTTATCAGAAAAAGAAGAGAACACACCCAAATAAATAAACTCAGAGATGAGAATGGAAACCACAGAAACAACCAAGATTCAGAACATTATAAGGGAATACTTCTCAAAACTTTATTCTAATAAGTTTGAGAACTTGGCAGAAATGGACCTTTTCCTAGATGAGTTAAAACTATCTTAATAGGCTCATATCAAGCATTGAAATAGAAACAGCAATAAAAGACCTCCCATCTAAGAAAAGCCCAGGACCAGGTGGATTTACAGGGGAATTCTACAAGGCCTTCAAAGCAGAGCTCACACCAATACTCCTCCAACTCTTCAATGAAATTGAAAGAGAAAGTTCACTATGGAACTCATTCTATGACGCCATCATAACCCTCATCCAAAAACCAGGCAGGGACTCATCAAAGAAAGAGAACTATAGACCCATTTTTTTGATGAACATTGATGCAAAACTTCTCAACAAAAGTTTGGCCAATCGACTTCAACAATTCATCCAAAAAAATCATACACCACAATCAAACAGGATTCATTTCAGGGATACAAAGCTGGTTCAATATACGCAAATCAATTAATATAATTCATCACATCAACAAGAGCAAGGATAAGAACCACATGGTTATCTGAATAGATGCAGAAAAGGCATTTGATCCAACACCCCTTTATGATAAAGGTTCTGGAAAAATTAGAAATCCAAGGAACATTTCTCAATACAATAAAGGCTGTCCATGACAAACCTACAGCCAGCATTATACTTAATGGTGAAAAACAGAAGCAACTTTCTTGTGACACAGTATTCACTAGTTTATTAATAATAGTGTTTATATGACTATGTACATTGGTTAAAATCCATAGGATTGTATATCTGAAAAGACCATTGGTTTTGATAAATTAAATTTCAACCCAGGTATCAGATGCTTATGCCTGTGATCCTAACTACTCAGGAAGCTGACACATAGAGGTTCACAGTTCTATTTTTTGTTTGTTTGTTTTGTTTTTTTGGTCGGTTGTGGGGCTTGAACTCTGG
>NW_012277663.1:0-4771 GCF_000151885.1 Dipodomys ordii
ATAAATTTATAATAAATAAAATTATGTAACAATAATGAAATATTAAATAAGCAATGATAGGTCAACTGCTTTAGGACTAATTTATCTTAAGTCACTGTACTTAGTAGCTAAATGCTTTTTTTCCTACCTCACCAGTAAAACTACTTAAAGGCAAAATATTATACTCTTCAGGCATAAGCAGAAAGATACAAAAATCAAATGTAATCTAGGGATATAATGGATGAAAACTAAAGGAAACAACACATTATGAAAGAAAATCAAAAAGAAAACAACTGTAGAATTCTAGAGCTGGAAGGCCCTGAGAGCTTGGCTATTCTAACCCAGCAGTTTACAAGTGAAGACTCAAAACCCAGATAATGAACAGATCGAAGCCAAAAGTGTTGGGACCAGCCAGTTTTCTTCCTTTTATTTAACCAGTGCTCATGCTTCCAGCCCTTTTCTTCAGCTATAGCTATAGCCATAAATACATAATTGTCCATAGGTAACACACAAAACCCTTCCATACCTCTGATTTCTCTTTGGTAAAACTGGGATAATATCAACCTCCTCATTGACCTCATAAGATATAGCACAATATCATTATACGGATTATTAGCATAATAAAGTCACACTCTCCAAAGAATATAAAATAAACATCAGAGTAGTTTGTTTTTTAAAGATTATTTGAAGTTATAAATGGGGAGGAAATTCTCAGAGTGCAAGGCCTTGAAAGCTAGAGCCAGTAAACTCACAATCATAAAACAAAGATGTTTCACCTTCTTTTAAATGCCTTTCCAACATTATCCAAGTCAAAATGATTATGGAGAAGAAAAAAATATGGCATCTGAATTAATGGGCACTGAAACATTTGAAACAAGCACTACAATAAATGTGTAAATTTGAATTAGGGGATTTTTCTTTGTGTAATCCTCGTTATTCATGATACAGGTATTCTCATTTGCAAGCAAAATAAATATTCTTTACTGATGCCAGAAAACACTCTTTGTAGCAAAAACTTACTAATGAACATCTTCTCACCAGTGGGCCCCTACTTCCTACCAAGAGGAAAAGCCAACTAATTATTTTCTTGGACCTTTTTTTCAACTCATATATAATCATTATATATTAAGAAAAAAATGACTGAAAACCAACTTGCCCCTTAAATATACTTTATTACATTTCATTTCACCTGTTCCTATTATAGGGAAAAAGAAACCATTCTTGCTCTTCTTTGTGAAATAAACAAGTATGATATCACTTTTGCCTCAAATTATATTAAAAACATTGGCCTACAAATAATCATTTCCTTATTTCATCATAATTATTGTGCTTATCATGACTAAAGAAATTAGAATTTGCTTTCACTATATTTGATGTCTGTATAACTAGTGGAGGAGATGGGGAAAAACAAGTCATTTAAGGATATAGGTGGACCTGTTGCAACAATGAGAAGTACAAGTTGTCATGTCGAAACGAGCTTTAAAACGTTGGTGGGGGAGGGGGGAGGCTGGGAAGGGATGTGAAGGGTAAACAAAGGAGGAGGCTGCAATGCTTGATAAGAAATGTACGCATTATCCTGCCCATGTAATTGTAACACCTCTGTACAGTATGTTCACACAATAAAATAAAATAAAATAAAATGAAAAAAAAAGAAATTAGAATTCTACATGATTCTATACCTGGAAGGATACTTTGCACATGGAAAGAGCATGCTTTTTCCAACATATACAGGTCTAGCCTATGAACATGGAAATAAGCAGAGATTATTTCATTTGTAACCAATATAAACAACCAAAGAACTAAAATAAAGCTAATTAAGAATGAGCTCAAAAATGAGCCTACCACATAGACCAACATGCTATTGTTTCTATTCTCTCACATATTTTTGCTGTCTTCTTGTAAAAATTTTATAAGATGTACAGAGGGGTTACAGTTACATAAGTCAGGTAATGAGAAACAAACAAGGCAAATCCAGAAGTGCTTTGCAAATCCTTTAGAACAGTGTCACCCACTCTCTCATTCTCTCCCAGTTTTTTCCCCTCTCATCTCCCCTTCCCCCAAGTTGTGTAGTTCATTTCCAACATAATGTCTAGTGAATATCACTGCTGAATTAGTTCACCCTTTGTCCCACCATTTCTGTATTTCCCCTTCCCCTCCCCAAATCAGACAGACTTATATACAAGACAAAGGGTATCGAAATCCAGTACAGCAACAAAGGGATGTATCATCTCAAATCTTAAATTATCAAGCACAAAGCTACAAACACGGTTACAGAAACAGTGTTTAAATGTACTCATTACCTTACTTTTAAACTGTAACCCCCTTGTTCATCACCTTTACAATAATTTTTTTTTTTGTCAGTTGTGGGGCCTGAACATTGGATGGGCCTGGGCGCTGTCCCTCAGCTCTTCAGCTCAAGGCTAGCACTCTACCACTTGAGCCACAGTAACACTTCTGGCTTTTTTCTGTTTATGTGGTGCTGAGGGATCGAACCCAGGGCCTAATGCCTGAAAGACAAGGACTCTACCACTGAGCCACTTTCCCAGCCCCATAAATTTTAAAAATATTTTAAAAACACACTGTTACAGCTACTGATAAAGTCATTTGTTCTGTTCACTAATGAGAGACTTTAAGACAAACCCACCATCCTACGCAACCTCTTAGTCACAGGAGAAACAAGATGAGCAGTGAGACTGTACATCTCACTACAAAAATACTTTGTTGGGGAAGTGATGATTCTTCAAGGCAGAGGATCTATGGTAAAGTAGTAGAGTAAGAATAGTAAAGTACTTTTATTTCTGGCCACAGCATAGAAACCTAAATAACTAAATAATTATTCCTCCTAAATAACTATAAAATTTGACAAGCATATGAAATAGCTCTTTTCAGCTGTTGGATAAAACCAATTCCCAAGAGAAGGGAAACAAACAAAGTAAATCCAGAAGTGCTTTGCAAACCTTGCTGCCAGGTGCTAAGGTAACAGATCAGAATTCAGGGATACCAAAGCAGCTGAAATTGTGGGATGTGATGCATGGGACTGGAAGAGGCTATGTAATCTGCTTGTACAAATACATAATCCCAAACTGATAAAAGTAGTATAAGTAAATGAATAGTAATTCAAAAAAATTGCACTAGTGATGCTAAGTCCTTGGATGAATTCTATATAATATACTTATATAGCAAAAGAGGGAAGAAACACCTACCAGAGATCCCAAAGGACTTGAAAGGTTCATTTAACTTGCCAAAGTAAAAGAGACCTCAGTAAATACCTTGAGCCTTCCACAAATCACAGAAGAGACATACCTTAAGAGGAAAATTATACTAGCCCTGACAAGGCTAAAAAGGATCAGATTCATGGCTGTTTCACAAGGTATTAGCCATTCTGCTTATCATTAGGTAAAGGCCAGTTTATGTTTATGCTGCACTAGATCGGATTACAGGCAAAATCTTAAGTGACCAAAAAGTAAATGGAAACTTTGTGTTTTTTCTTATTTAGTGTTTTTCAAACCAAGTCAGAGGCATTGGTTTGTAGATTTTCTTGGACTGATCCATGGACCTCATTTAAAAACTTTGAAACCTCTCTCAATCTTCCACCAGTCCCTCTAATACTCCAGATGGCATATCTAAACTCCTTTTCTCTGATATGTGAATGGAAAAGTATTAGTGAGTGCCACTGTGCTGAGCTTTTTAGTGCATTGTCTCATCTGAACAATGAGGTGAGATTAATAATGCTCCTATTTACAGATGAGAAAATAGAGAAGTTTGTTACAATGTGCTAAATGTCTTACAGGTTCTAAAGGGAAGAGGAAAGTTTCCAACACTCAACTGTAAGATTCCAGGATTCTAGGAGCCAGGTACTTAATTATAACACTCACTCTACTCCCCATTCTGAGACTGAACATTGTTCAGTGAGTCTACTCATATTTGTTCATAGAACCCATTCCCATACAAAAATGTCTGAGACAAGCAGAAACGGTCAGATAAGTTAATGTTAGGCAAAATGAACCCCAAGATAAGGACTCAAATGGTTTTTCTTTCTTGCTATTGTTTCTAACATATATATGTGATGATTTCTTTGTTGTTTTGCATGTCCCTCCCCCACGGTATAACCCCTGGTTTTACTGTATTTGATGTTGGTATAATTTGTGGAGGGGAATGGAAAAAACAAATTGGGGATACAGGTGGACCCATTGCAACAATGAGATGTACAAGATGTACAAGATGTCAAAAAACAAACTTCACAACTTTGGTGGAGGAGGGGGGAGAGGAAGATGACAGGGCAGGGATGGTAAGGGGAAACAAAGGAGGAGGCAACAATGCTTGATAAGAAATGTTCTCATTACCTTGCTCATGTAATTGTAACCCCTCTGTATGGTATTTTCACAATAAAAAACTTATTAATAAAAAATTCAAACAAAAAATCTATCAATCAGACAAATAAATAATTCTCAGATTTTCATATGATTCTTGCCAATTCCTTTCCATCTCAGGCAGGTGACAAAGAAAAATGCATACATTTTTGTTTTGATCTGGGTATGGGTAAAAGGTAGCATTTTTTAAATTAGAGGGCCTAAAAATTTTTGTAGTGGTATTTTTTTTATCAAAAATGAAGATTTCCAAAGAAGGTTAAGTTCCTTGATACATTATGCTAAAAATTCTCATCCATAATTTACTCTCGACATATCTTTCTCTATTGGTTTGGCTAACTGTGTAAAGATGCTAGCAACATTCTTAAATGTTTAGACTTTCATTTTTTTTTAAATGTCTTCAGCCGGGCAATGGTGGCTTACAC
>NW_012277664.1:0-1503 GCF_000151885.1 Dipodomys ordii
TAAATAATTAATGTTTTTAGCTTTCAGAAAGCTGTTAGGGAATCTCAAGTTCTACCTGCCTTTACATTTCATGATAACTTAGTGATGAATTCTCCAATAAGAAGAGGAAATGGAAAACATCTGCCAGAGTCTAGCCTCCATTTACAGATGAAACTGAGACCTAAAGAAACAAACCAAAGGATCACACAGTGAATTTGTAATAAAAAAATCTTAGCTTTCCAATTTTTTTCAAGTGTTTCCCAACACACCAAATAAGATACAGATTTGTATTTCTTTAGTTTTTTTTGTAGTTTTTTTTTTTTTTAGTTCTTACACAAGGTAAATATAACATAAAATAAGATTCTTATGGAAACAAGGTAGTAATGCACAGGTAAGAACAAACTAGAATATCTGCTGGTTTTTAGTTAACCCATTTGGTTATTTAGTTCTCTAAACTCGATCACATTTGAATATAGAGACAAGGTTCTAACTCTACAAAGAAAGGACATGATACAAATTGAGCTGGCCTTGGGAATTACTGAACATTTAAAAAGGTAATTATGCATGTTAATGAGGTATGAGAAACAAAGTTATGTACCTTGCAGGAATGATGCTGTAAATTCCCTAGAGGAAAATTACAATTTGTGTAGTTGGTTTTAAATTCATGTAGTATAATTCAGTGTACCAGTAGGTGTTTATATATTTTCATTTTTGATACATATATTAATCTATAGTTTATATGTAGCAAAAGTACAGTTCAAGTAAATATGCACAATATGTAAACACTGCCATCTATTATATATAGAATATTTTTATTATCCTAAAAGTATTCCCTTGTATTCCTTGCCAGGAAACCCCTGCAAAATAATTTTGCCTTTGCAAAAAGTTATATACATGGAGTTGTGACAACATTTAGCATGTTGATTTTAACTTCTCATCAAAATGCTGTGAGATTTATACACATTGTTCCAAGATAGTTCTTTTTTTTTTTTTTAATTGGTTATGGGGCTTGAACTCTGGGCCTGATTGCTGTCCCTGAGCTCTTCAGCTCAAGCCTAGCACTCTACCACTTGAGCCACAGTGCCACTTCCAGTTTTTTGGTGGTTTATTGAAGATAAGAGTCTTATGGACTTTCCTGCCCAGGCTGGCTTTGAACCTTGATCCTCAGATCTCTTAGCCTCCTGAGTAGCTTGTATTACAGGTGTAAGCCACAAACGCCCAGCTAGTTCCTTTTTATTGCTAAGTATATTCTGCCAAATAAAATGTTCTAGAATTTACTGAACCATTTACTATGTGATGGGAGATTTGTGTGAAAGTTTGAAGATATTAGGAATAAAGCAACCATAAATATTCATATATAGATATTTGATTACCTACTTTAGTCTGTAGCCAATACCCAGAGTTTATTTGAAATAAGAATCTCATGGACTTTTCTGCCTGGGCTGGCTTCAAACTGCTACCCTTCTGAGTAGCTAGGATTACAGGCATGAGCCACTGGCAACCATCTCAACTAATTTTTTTTTT
>NW_012277665.1:0-1938 GCF_000151885.1 Dipodomys ordii
TCAGGACTGGCACTGGCGCACACGCACACACGCACGCCACACAGGGACAGGTGGACAGGCAGGCGGCCTCCCTCCCGGCCACACAGAGGCTGCCATGTGGCCCTGTGCTTGGTGGCCGCGCCCTCCCCGGACGCACGCCCGGCCGTCCCACTTGGTGCCCACCTTGGTGGTGGCCATGGTCACCAGGTCCACCCTGGTGTGAGCCTTGCGCAGCACGTGGTGGCTGCCGGAGGCGTTGGTGAAGATCTCCACGCCGTCCAGGCCCATGTCGATGTGTGGGCTGCAGACAGACGCGGCGGTGAGGAGACGGCTGGTCTCCCCAATGCCCTCCTGAGCCACTCCTGCTCCCCGTGCGCTCCAGGCCCCGCCGTGGGCACCCCCGGCTGACCTGTGCGGGGTCCAGAGCTCCTCGCAGATCTCGCTCCCGACGCAGGTGTCCCAGGTGGCCAGCACCGCGTCCCCGAAGGGCACCGTGTCCTGCAGGTGAAGGCGAAGGCGTCCCAGGTCAGTGGCCACCGCGTCTGGGCCTCGGGAGGCCTCGGTGCAGGGCAGGCGCCGCCGCGTGGCGCTCCCGTGGCGGGGCCGTCCAGCCCTGCTCCGCCTCTGCCGGCCTGAGGGTCTGACGTCACACCGCGAGGACCGGGCTGCATCCACACAGGCTCCCGGGTCTCCACGGCGTCTCTGGCCCTCCGGGGCGCTGTCTCCGCTGACAGGGGCCCCGTCCCGCCCCCACACAGGTTAGCTCAGCCAGACAGGGAGAAGCCACCCCGGGCCTGCGGCACCGAAGAGGCACATTCATAACCCACGAGGGCCAGCCTCGCGTGGGGATGCCACGCGCCCACTGGGGCGGCACAGCCTAGCTGGAGCCCACTGTGTCCGTTTCCTCCACACCAAGGTGACGCGGCAGGGCCCCCGGCAGCCAGGGAGTCAGCCCAGAGGCCCAGCCATGTCCCAGGGGTCACGGTGGCGCTCTACCACTTGAACCATGACAGCTCCACTTCCAGCTTTTTGCTGGTTAACTGAAGGTAAGTCTCACAGATGTTCCTGCCTGGGTTGGCTTTGAACCCCAGTCCTCAGATCTCAGCCTCCTGTGTAGCTAGTGCTATAAGCATGAGCCAGCAGCACCCAGCCAAATTCCAGTCCAACCCTGTCTCACCATGCCCCCTCCCCTCCCCCCCCCACTGCCAGCCGCATCACTGACCACTGTGCACGTGGCTGTGGTCCTGGAGCACTGGCCCAGCTGCCTGTTCTGAGGGCTGGCCCCCAGTTCACTTCTGGAAATCTCTCCTCTGCCTGCTTCTAGAATTTTCTGGGGCTTTCTGCACACACTCCCGCCTCCCATCTCCTGTCCTGGAAGAAACTCGGGGCGGCACGGGCAGTCGCACCAGAACGCACCTGGTTCGTCACGTCTTGCAGCGTCCGCGGGAGGAGGTGCTCCTCGGTCTGCCTGGGGAGAGGGCAGAGGTCAGAGGCCGTCAGCCCGGACACAGGACTGGCAAGAATCTCAACTCAAGCAGGCACCGCTGGCTCACGCCTATAATCCTCGTTACTCAGGTGGCTGAGATCTGAGAATCGAGGTTCACAGCCAGCCCGGGGAAGGAAGGCCTGAGACTCTTAGCTCCAGTTTTTAACTAGCAAAATGCTAGAAATGAACTTTGGTCCAAGGAGTGCCAGCTTCAAGCAAGAAAGTTCAGGGCGCGGACAGCGATCAGTCAGACAAAGACTCCACATCAAGCTGTGCTGGAAGGAGAGGGCAGGCCGCGGGCCGGGACCCCACGCCGGGCAGGAGGAAGTCGAGAAATGCCATGGAACCAGGCACCCATGGCTCACGCCTGCAATCTGAGCTACTGACATTTGAGGATCGTGGTTCAAAGCCAGCCTGGGTAGGAAAGTCCGTGAGACTCTTATTTCCAATGAACCAGTGAAAAAGCTGGAAGG
>NW_012277666.1:0-1086 GCF_000151885.1 Dipodomys ordii
ATTTGTCGAGTCTCTCTCCAACTTGTTGTGACCCTGGGACTCTGTTCAGGAAATTCCTTCCTGTGCCTATTAGTTCAAGTGTCTCTCCTACTCTGGCCCTGGACAGGATTTTATAGATGGGCAGCTTTGCTCGTGTGCCATCCTGCTGTCTTGAATGAGTCAGCAGCACAGCTGCAGGTGGTGTGGGCAGAGGACATCTAAATTTAGTCATTATTTACTTGAGAAGATTTGCAAGGACCATTCCTCTCTCATCCATGCTTCATAGTCCTTGAGGCAGAGAGGACAGGGAAGGAAAGGGAATAATCACTCTACTATATTCGTTAGAGCAAATGTACCTTGACTCTGTGGCTTGATATTACTTACAAGGATGATTCTTTTCTAGATTAACCATGTCTACAGTGTTACAGCCAGGTAGCTCCTGCATTTAGGATTTCATTGTGCTCTGACCTTAGGGAATTTTCAGAAGTTATTCTTGTGAACAAGCTCTTAAATCTTGCTAGTGTTTTTTTTTTAAATAAAATTACTTTTCCAAGTACATGAGGCTTAGTAACTATGGACTAAACCCTCTTAAAGCATGAGGTAAAATAAATCTTTTTCCTTTACATTGTTTTTGTCAAATATCTTGTCACTGTGAGGAGAAAAGTAATTGATAAAATCCCTAAAACACTGTCTTCTCCTTTGACTTCAATATGTTTTTTGGAATGCCCTATTTTGGTTTGAGTATATTTCCAAAGTAAGTATTGAAACCTTAATTCTTCATTGTTGGCAATATCAGGTGTGGAAAGTTTTCTGGTTTCGTGGAGGAAGAGTAGGAGCCCTCACAAATGGATACCATCTTTCTCCATGGGAATGGGTCTCCTCACACATCAATTGCCCTTCTACTTTTCATCATGAGTTGAAGGATGAAGTCCTCACCATTGCCCAACGTTGGACTTCTTAGTCTTTAGAACATGAGCCGAAATAATGCTCTCTTTAAAAATTGCTAAGGTATTCTGGTTATGAAAGATAGGTTAATACATACCTGCTTTTATCTATTCACTTATAAGGTTTGTGTGTGTGTGTGTGTGTGTGTGTGTGTGTGTGTGT
>NW_012277667.1:0-1201 GCF_000151885.1 Dipodomys ordii
TTTTTTGTCGGTCATGGGGCTTGAACTCTGGGCCTGGGTGCTGTCCCTCAGCTCTTCAGCTCAAGGTGAGCGCTCTACCACTTGAGCTACAGCTCCAATTTCAGCTTTTTGGTGGTTAATGGAGATAAGTGTCTCACAGACTTTCCTGCCAAGGCTGGCTTCAAAACAGATCTCAGCTTCCTGAGTAGCCAGGATTATAGATATGAGCCATTAGTGCCCGGCTCTAGTGAATTTTTTACTTGGAAAATTTAATTTTTTTTAGCTACACGCCTGTAATCCTAAGTACTCAGGAAACTGCAGTTGGGAAGACTGCAGTTTGAGGCCAGTCCAGGCAAGAAATTTGTGAGATTCCATCTCAACAAAAGAAGCCAGGTATTGTAGCATTCACCTGTCATCCCCAATCTGGCAGGAAGCATAAAGTCGTCGGATTATGTAAAAAGCAAGACCCTATCTCAAAATGACCAGAGCAAAAAAAGGGCTGGAAGTGGGGCTCAGTGTTCGAGCACCTGCCCAGCAAGTGTGAGGTCGTAGTTCAAACATCTTGACGAAATTTTCATTCACTCACTGAAAACAGACCTTCTGTTCTCCACTGAGAGAGTTGTGAAGGCTGTTTTTAAGCAGGTGAAACATGTATTTGAGTAGAAAGCTGTGGATTGTCTTGATTCTTTGTGTGGTGGCTAATTCTGGATATTCTGGATGCAAGCTTGCAGAGACAGCAGATTGTTCTCTTGCTCTGAGTGGTAGAGGGTTGGTCAGGCATGTGACTGTGGGGCTGGGAGTTCTCCATCTCTCCTGTCTCGGCTTACCTCACTCTGGTGTTCATTCTTTCCTGACTCAGGCCGCCAGAATGCTGAGTGCTCTAGGCTGCTGCCTGCGTTGTTCTGTGGACATGTCAGAGTATCCAAAGACACAGGATTGTGGGGAGCACACAGCAGCAAACACAGAGATTACAAAGACAACACTCAACAACTGTGACACCCTCTGAAAATGATTCCTGAATATGCCAGAAACCCTAGACAGTGGACCAAATATTTTGATGATTAAAAAGAAAAGAATCTTACCTGGGGGTAGGAAAGCTTGGTCATTTCACAGAAAGGGAACTCAGATGCCAATTTTCCTCTTACTGTATCATCCACTTAGCACTTTCCAGTGGAAGATTTATCTGTCCTGTCCCCTCCCCTCCCCTCCCCTCCCCTCCCCT
>NW_012277668.1:0-1964 GCF_000151885.1 Dipodomys ordii
TAGGGATACAGGTGGACCCATTGCAACAATGAGATGTACAAGTCGTTATGTCAAAAAACGAACTTTACAACTTTGGCCAGGGGTGGGGGGAAGGGGGGTAGGGGAGGTGGGAGGGTTGGGGGTGGGAGATGGGAAGGGATGGGAAGGGGAAATAAAGGAGGAGGCAACAATGCTTGATAAGAAATGTACTCATTACCTTGCCCAAGTAATTGTAACCCCTCTATATGGTATTTTCACAATTATAAAAAAAGATTTGTAGACTATGAGAAGAATGAGCTTTTCTAAAAAAATTAATGCCTTAAACTCTGTTCCTGTGCTCACTGCTGTAATCCTAGCTATTCAATAAACTGAGACTTGGAGGATATCAGTTGAAAGTCAGCCCAAGCAGGAAACACTGGCAAGACTCTATCTCTTACATACAATAATCAACAAAAAACTTGGCTAGAGGTGTGGCTCAAATATGGACTATCAGCTGTGAGCAATCAAGAGCAAGGGGGAGCTGAGTTCAACCTCTACTTCCAAAATAAATGCTTGATTTAGCCTGCCTACAGACCAACTAAATCATACTCTTTGAATAAAGCATCATCCAAAGCCAAATCATGTGTTAGTTTATATGTGGTCCATTTTGTTTTACCTCACTATCCTTAGGGTAGAATTTAATCTAACATGAATATATATATATATATATATATATATATAATATTTGGCTTAGTTACCTCCACAATTTAGACTAAATATGTCAGGTTGATACCTCAAAGCTTTGATTAAATACAATAGTGTATATACTATGGTTTATACCTTCTTTCTGTTCTCACAAACTTTACAGTCCAGCAGAAGACAAATACTTAATAAGCATAGTATGACAATAACTACCACCTGGGCAATGGAATAGGTGCTCATGAATGTGATTTGAATGATATAGCTATCACATATACTCATAGAGAGCAAAGATAGCTCACCAGACAATAACCTGTAATATAAGTCTCAAACGATGCCAAATTCTTGACAGGCACAGGTAAGGGAAAAGGCAATCCAGAATGCATGAACAGCATAATCCAGAAAGCAAAGATGAATTGTGAGATGCTTTCCAGAAGCAGAGAGCAGTATATTTCTTTCAGGTAAACAGATGACTCACTATAGGATATTAGGAAAATCATTAGAAACTTAGGATATGATTAAAATATCCAAGACCTCCAATACTAAGAATAAAAAAAAAGTCTGAACTTGGGCTTCTTAGCAAGCATGAAGCTCTGAGTTTCACCCTTCCAACACTTACCCCTGCCCCCAAAAGAAAACAATGCAATCTGAGTTTCACTCTGTAGCAGGAAGGGAGAGGTTTTTTTTTGAACAATAAAAGCTCAAGTCAAAAAGAAACCTTTAGGAAATTAAGTGGACATAAGTTCACAAAATTATTTGCAAGAGAAAGAATGTGGATGTTGGAGGCTATTACAAAAGTGACTGATAAAACCAATTCACAGTGGCAGTTGTCATGAAGGAAGAATAATGGATTTTGTAGTAATTAAAAGGTAGACTTGGCAAAACAATAGTATTTACAAGAAGTATATAGGATAAGGCTGAAGGAGATATAAAAAACTATATACCCATTGGCCCTGAGTTCAAGCCACTTAAAAAAGAAAATGTATTGGCCTAGTTTATTGAACATTCTGAACTCGAAAGAATACATACAGGGCTGGGAAGGTGGCTCAGTGGTAGAGCGCTTGCCTTGCATGCATGAGGCCCTGGGTTCGATTCCTCAGCAGCACATAAGCAAAACAAAAAAAGCCAGAAGTGGCGCTGTGGCTCAAGTGGTAGAGCGCTAGCCTTGAGCTGAAGAGCTGAGGGACAGCGCCCAGTCCCAGAGTTCAGGCCCCATGACCGGACCCCCCCCCCAAAAAAAGAATACATACAGAAAATGACTCTTTTTCCTATCCACTGACTTAAAACATTCAGTCAAAATTTCATTC
>NW_012277669.1:0-1209 GCF_000151885.1 Dipodomys ordii
TCCTGCCTATAATGTTAACTACTTAGCAAGCTGATCTAAGGATCCTGGGTTTGAAGCCAACCTTGGCAGACAAATACTTTGAAACTCTTACCTTTTGCTGGTTACCAGTTTAACCAGCAAAAAGGATCGTTTAAGTGATAGAATACCAGCCTTACGGGCACAAGGGGGTGGGGGAAGCCCAGTAAGAGCTCCATGCCTTCACTCATGTGCGCATGCACACGCGTGCGCACACACACACACACACACACAAAGTGTGAAGCTCAGAGAAATGATTTTAGGAAATGGAGGAAAGGGCACAGCCAGAAACTTTTTTTTTTTTTTTGTCCGTTGTAGGGCTTGAACTTGGGGCCTGGGCACTGTCCCTGAGCCTCTTTGTGCTCAAGGCTAATGCTCTACCACTTGGGCCACAGCTCTACCTCTCACTTTTGAATGGTTAATTGGGGATGAGTCTCATGGGGACTTTCCTGCCCAACCTGGCTTTGAACTGCAATCCTCAGATCTCAGCCTCTTGAGTAACTAGGATTACAGGCGTGAGCCACCGGCAGTCAGCAGGAACTGTTTTAAACAGGATTTGAACTTAGGTGTGTCCTTCTTAGTGGTCACCACCTGTGTTAAACTCTTTGTGTGTTAATCGCTAGTTTATGAATTGATACTGTTATTAGCTCCATATTAAGGATGAGGAAGCACAGGCAATGTTTCTTGAAAGAAAGTCTATGTTCATGTGATTTTTGTTGTTTGCTGTTGTTCTTTCGTCAGTCCTGGGGCTTGAACTCAGGGCCTGGGCACTATCCCTGAGCTTCTTTTGCTCAAGGCTAGCAATCTACCTCTTGAGCCACAGCACCATTTCTGGCCTTTCCTGTTTATGTGGTGCTGAGGAATTGAACCCAGGGCCTTCATGCATGCTAGGCAAGCACTCCACCCCTAAGCCACCTTCCCAATTCTCGGTGGGTTTCATCTCAAACACAGTAGCCCTGTTCAGAGACACCATTTGTAAATTTGTAAGATGAAGCATTTCAGGCCTTAGGAAAGGAGGGTACCAGTCTCCACAGAACCCCTGTCTCTGGAACACCCCCCCCCCCGCCCCGCTGACCCGCTGCCCTGTCTCTGCAGGTGCAGCACCAGGGAGAGCCCTTCGGGCTGCCAGGCTTCTCCCCGCCCCGGCTGCCGGTGGCAGGCCTGAGCGCCCCGGCACCAGGCCACGCGGGGCTG
>NW_012277670.1:0-2195 GCF_000151885.1 Dipodomys ordii
CGCGCACCTTCGTCCCGGCCGGGCGGGCGGGCGGCCACCGGGGACCGTGCCCTGTGCACGGCCCTCGCCTCTGCCTGCCCCAAGGCTGGACGGGGTCCGGATCCGTCTAGACTAGCGACGCCCTGTACCTGAATGTACCGTAGCCGAGAACGTAGAGCCAAGCCTGGTTTTCCTTACCAGTTATTTTTGGTAACTATGAGGCAAGTGCAGTTGGCTGGCCGGGTTGTGCGATCTCTGGAGAAAGTTGGGTTATTTTTGTTTGCTTCTTTTGTTTTTGTTGGGACAGGAAATCCTACAGCACTTCATCTGTAGGCTAAACACAAAAACCTTTTGGATGTTTCTTAGTGTTTGGATAGGCAGCTTTTCGTCTTCAGGACCCCCAGACCTCTAGAAATGTACAAAATTAATAAGGCAGAAACGAACGCATGCATACTAGATAGGTGGATCTATCGTGAAGTCTTAATTTTTCATGTCACAACTTGAAAGACATGATCTCCAGGCTTTACACTGGGGGATGTTTATGTTTGTCATAATCTTGTGTTACTGTCTTTCCAGATATGCTTCATTCTCTGAGCTAAGATTCATTCGTCATCATTCAGGTTAAGGAGAAGACAATGTTTTATTTTAACACTCTTTAGCCCATTTTTCCCACCTCAGTAACCTCTTTGTTTTTATCACAACAGTCTCTTCTCTTGAGTCTTTTTTTTTTTTTTTTTAAGCTAGCTTCTCTCCTCTGCCTCTGGGGACTTGCATTTGTGTTTGGTTAGGTTTTGTTTTCTTTGGGCTGGGGCACATCCTTTAATCTTTGCACTGGACCCTGAAGCGATGGAGCTTTAACCAGGTTTGCATAATCTGAGACAAGATTTCATAAGCCAAACATCTCCTGAGCCAAAGATTAAGAGCAGCTTAATTTAAGAGTTTGGGTGCTTTTTAACTCTAGAGAAAGATGGTTTGAAAAGAGACACCAACTTCTAATTTCAAATAGTTCTCAGCAAAGTTAACTTACTTGTCTTACCTGAAAATGGAATTTAAGTTGGCCTTTTGGCAAACGAAAACTTTTCACGCTTGTTTCATTGTGCTCGAATATGTTACCATGAAAGCATATTAGTTGGTAATTTTTCTTTTCCTTTTAAAAACTGTTTGAAGAAGTTAACCTTAAATATCAATGTGAAATGTTTATTCTGTAAAGTTTTCTTTTGTTTAATTAGGTGTTTGGTGACCAATAAATCTGCCTGGTTGAACTGGTGGAATCGAATTAGTAAGTTTGTGTACTAGTTGGCCATTTTTAACCATGGTTATAAGATTTGTTTAATGCTCTCCATAAAGGATTGAGTTGACTTTTTTAATATATTTTTTACTGTAAAGATACTGTACAAAGGCATTACAGTTACATGAGTAAGGTAATAAGTACACTTCATATCAAGCATTGTTGACCCCTCCTTTGTTTTTCCCCTATGATCCTTTTCCTCCCCACCTCCCTACTCCCCCCCTGCAAAGTCATAAAGTTCTTTTCAACACAGTATCTTCTACTGAGTTAAGACTTTTAAAGAAGGTAGCACAGAATTGAATCAGAATTGAGTCAGAATTGAGGTCTGAAGCTCAGGCCATCCATCTGAGATAATCCCAACTTTGCCTGAAAATTACCTCTGGGACATGGGGCAAGCCACTTCATTGAACTCCCCAGAACCATCTCCCTAAAAATCACAACCTGTCACTCACCTACCTCACAGGGTTGTTGTGAGGAGACCTAACAAATTATTCAAAGTTCCTTACCAGTAAAGATTATATACATTATATACAATTGTGAAAAAGGCTTAGCCATGGACAAGCTTTAACAAATACCTCCTAATGAAGTTTGAAGTACTAAGTATGTAGTAGTCAACTTTTTTCAGCTTTGTCGTTAAATATAGTTATTATAAATATTTGAGGAAGCTTCCTGTCCTATCTCTGTATATACTTTGCACCAAATTAATATACCAATGTAAATTAAATTTTGTGATTAATTTAGCATTGTATATTTATGTTCATTGCAAAAATTTCCATGAATAATTGGGCTGGGAAGGTGGCTCAGTGGTAGAATGCTTGCCTTGCATGCATGAGGCCCTGGGTTCGATTCCCCAGCACCACATAAGCAAAAAGAAAAAAAGCTGGAAGTGGCGCTGTGGCTCAAGTGGTAGAGCACTAGCCTTGAGCTG
>NW_012277671.1:0-2106 GCF_000151885.1 Dipodomys ordii
TCAGATCTCAGCCTCCTGAGTAGCTAGGATTACAGGCGTGAGCCATGGGCGCCCGGCTTTTCATTGTCTTAAAGTGGGCCTGAGTACTCTTTACAATAGTCAACAAAGTGGAAATTATGAACAGTAGAGATTTAGTGCTTTGATTTGTTATAATTGTCTCTCCTTTATTTGCTAAAAAATTTGCTTGAATGATATAAGCACATTATTTTTTCTTAATATCAAGCTAACTACCACAATTGTAAAAAAAGTGGTAAAGTGGTTATCCTTTTGTAAGCATAATGGATTTTTAGATTAGGTTTATAGGAAGAAGTTGATTTGGATGAAAAGGCAAACCTAATTTTAGCTGGGTGCTGGTATCTTACACCTGTAATCCTAGCTATTGAAGAGGCTGAGATCTGAGGATCTTGGAAGATCTTGGTTCAAAGCCAGCCAGGGCAAGAAAAGTCAACGAGACTCTTATTTCCAATGAAACACACACACACACACACACACACACACACACAGAAATGGAGCTGTGGCTTAATTGGTAGAGTGCTAGCTTTTAGGGGAAAAATAAGAGATCTTGGGGACAGCACCCAGTCCCTGAGTTTAACCCCCAGCACACACAGACTGTTGCCAGTAACATGGAAAACATGCAGGCATGCCTGTAACCCTAGTTATTCAGGAGGCTGAGAGCTGAGGATGAAGATTTAAAGCCCGGCCAGACAGGAATATCAGTGAGACTCTTCAATTAACAACCAAAAAACTAGAAGTGGAGCAATGGTTCAGTTGGTAGAGCACTAGCCTTGAGTGCAAAAGCTAAAGGACATTTGCCCAGGCCCTGAGTTCAAGCTCCAGTACTGGCACTAAAAACTTTAGAGAGCAGACTTAATTTTGTGGTAAGATTTTATGAGTTTTCTATGAGAAAGTATCAGTTTTCTAAATGAGAAAAATAATGTGTAGGTTTTGCCTACTAGAGGGAGGATATAATCTATGAAATGTTGCCATTTGAAAACCAAATCTACTTGAAATAATACATGTGTTAGAATTTCCCTTCATTTTACTGCCCAACTGAAAACGAGGCTTAAAAAAAAAAAGATGTGGTCACTCTGAGTTTGGTAATGATTGATCTGATATACTATATATAGTATTATACATGAAATTTCTGTATTTGAAAGATGATACTCGCCTCAACCAGGCTGCTTAAAAAAAAATCAAAATATCTGGGCACCTCTGGCTCACTCTAAGCTTTGCTACTCAGAAGGCAGAGATCTGAGAATCACGGTTCAAAGCCATCCTGGGCAGGAACATCTTTGAGACTTATAGTCAATTAAGTACTCCAAAAAAGCCACAAGTAGAGCTGTGGCTCAAGTGGTAGAGCGCTACCCTTGAGCCCAAAAGCTCCTAGGGCCCAGGCCCCAGGACACCACCACAAAAAAAAAAAAAAAGAAAAAAAGATTTCGAAGTACATTTTTGCGTTCCTTTTTTAAAAATTCATTTATTTGTGCCTGTATTAGTCTTTGAACTCAGGATCTTGGTAATTTTCTAAGCTTTCTTAATCAAGGCTGAGTGAAAAGTGGTAGGCTGAGACTACCTCTACTTCTGGCTTTTTTGTTGGTTAATAATTTCTGCATTCTTATCTGAATTTAGGATGTATGTGATTCTTTTTTTTTCTTTCTTTCTTTGTCAGTCCTGGAGCTTGAACTCAGGGTCTAGGCAATGCCCAGAGCTTTTTCCGCTCAAGGCTAGCATTCTCCCACTTTGAGCCACAGCTTGACTTCCAGTTTTTCTGGTGGTTAATTGGAGATAGGAGTCTCATGGTTACTTTTCTGCCCAGGCTGAATTTCTGAACCAGACTGAAAATCTCAGCCTCCTGAATAGCTAGGATTACAGGTGTGGGCCGCCAGCACCCGACTGTGTGTGTGTGATTATTCTAAGTAGTGCTTCTTACATTGGGAAAAGAGGTAGACATGAAGCTAAAGTTTAAGAAATCTTCAGGCGACTTAATTTATTTCTATTCTGCTTTGCTTTTCAGAACTGGAAGCTGAGTGCATTCAACTCAGGAGAATTGGAGATAAATTGAATTTCCGGCAGAAACTTCTGAATTTGATTTCTAAACTCTTCAGC
>NW_012277672.1:0-1804 GCF_000151885.1 Dipodomys ordii
TATATATATATATATATATGATTGTCCATGAATATAAATGAAACATTTGTAGAAATATTGCTTATTTTAAATATGTATCAGAAAAAGTAACAATTATTAAAGCATTCATCCAAAGAAACTTTTAATTCTATGATATATTTGCCATTTCAAATGTTTATTCTTTACTGAAAATTATTTAGTTATTAAAAATTAAACTACTTTATTAGGCTGTTCTTTTTTTTTAGTATTTATTTGTGTGTTTATTCACTCATTGTTTTTTCAGTGCTAGTGATATTTCTTGGCCATAGAAATTTGAGGTAAAAATAATCAACACACATTCTAGATAAATCCTCAGCAAACCATAAATCAAACCAAAATTTCTGTACTATAAAAGTGCATGTAACCCTCTCTACATCATCTTGACAAAATTAAAATAAAATTTTAACATCTTGACAAAATTAAAATAAAATTTTAAAAAAGCATCTTGAAAATTGTGCTAAGCAGCAACAAATCCTCAGATTTTATACTGATTTTTGTAATTATAGTTGGCACTATAATGAATTCATAGTTGATGCAATAAAGACTGAACATATTTTTTTTAATTTAATTTTATTTGTGAACATGCTGTACAGAGGAGTTACAATTACATGGGCAGGATAATGCGTACATTTCTTACCAAGCATTGCAGCCTCCTCCTTTGTTTACCCTTCTTAAATAATATATAAACCTCATCCTGAATATTTATTCTAAAATTGAAGTAACCTACAACTAATTCATATATTTAACAAATACTCGTAATATACAAACAGCAGGAAGTAGAATCTTTCTGACTGTTGGACAAAGAGAGAACACAAGAATGGAAGGAAGAAGGATAAGTTAGTTTAGTAATTGCATCTGCTGTAAATTACTTAAAAAATGAACTACTTGAGGGTAGGGATGTCAACCAGAAACCCCAGGAGAAGAAAGGAAGGGGTGAAGTTGACCAAGAAGCATTGTCCTTATAAGCTGACTTGTGAAATTGTAACTCCTTTGTACAACTACTTAATAACTACAATGATAATAATAACTTTAAAAATTACACTGTGATATGATAATGATTTGGAATTAAAATTAAGTTACATAGTTCTGAAATGTGTAAAACATGAAACACATATTAAATGTTTGGGAATAAATTATCACTTTTACATAAAATATGTGGAATACTTAGTAGCTAAAAGTAGTTCTTCAAAACAACTGAAAATTATTACTAGGCAGTTTTGTGGGTTAGAAAAATCTATTGTTTAGAATTCTGACTATCATCAATTCACTGAATATATTTCTAAAGAAAATCCATCAGGTTATTTTTTGAGACAAGAAATAAAATTGGCTTATTTCTCAGATTGAATGAAAATTTGCAAAAATCTTGAATAGTATCAATGATTTTGTCAAATAAAAACACATTTTAAGAAGTGTATGAACCACTATTTAAGGTACAGTAGTTGGTAAAATTGATTGATGATATAAGACCATTGAGAAAGAACAGAGTCCAAAGGTAAAACAATATGTGAACTGAAATTCCTTCTAACAATTAAGAAACATGCTTTTAACTGTAAAACTATAGGGCAACATGCATACTGATGTAAGGACATTCATTTAAAAATATTACACAGTTAATCTTACAGCATGTATAAAGACTTAATTAAATATACCACAGAAATATTCTGAAATAAACTTAGGTTTGGCCCAAGGCTAGAAACAGATCTCAGTAAAAGTTTAGAAAATGAAAAACTAGTTCTAGCAATATATAATTAAGAGGTCAAACTTCTAAATATATATATATATATAT
>NW_012277673.1:0-2670 GCF_000151885.1 Dipodomys ordii
TTTTTTCTTATGTGGTGCTGAGGAATCGAACCCAGGGCCTCGAGCATGCAAGGCAAGTGCTCTACCACTGAGCCACCTTCCCAGCCCCTAATTTTTTGAGAAGGACCTTAAGGGATGCTTATTATTATATAAACACATACATTCATGTCTACATCCACATTTATTTTCACAAGCCTTTATTAGGGAAAACTTCTTACATAATTAAAGAAAATTATCACAACAGTGTTTTTTCAAGAGAGCAACCTGTCTATCTTTCCTGCTGGACACTATGAGTCATGCATTTATGTTTTCTTCTGGCTTTGATCTTTGAGAAACACAGAGCCAACTTCTCAACCCACATTGAGCGAGTCCACACCTAGCATTTTATGTGTAATTTCCCCCTGGCTTCAACTTTCTTTCATAATTTTCTTTCTTTCTTGTTTGAATTTGCTCTTTTTTTTTATCATGCCTCGTTAATTTGCATTTGCAGGGGGAATAAAGCAGCCTGCTCACGCATGAGCACCGAGGAGGTAAACAGCTTCCTGTCTGATTTCTAGGAAAGTACTCTGGAATTTGAATAGAAGAAAGCTGCATCAGTGTCTTGGTTTTTTACTGAGTAGAGTTAGAATCATAATATAGACATAATTTGAATTAATTCTCTGCAAGCATGTATGATTTTATTTTTAGAGATAAACAATTATTTCTTCTAAGGTTAATGTTTGACTTTCCCATGTTCACAAATAATGTGAGAATCTCATTGAATTTTATTTTAGTTTTGGACTCATTGTCTTGGAACTGGATGCAGAATGAGACACCCTGGCCACAGAAAGCAGACATTAGTTCAGGCCTAGGACATGGTATGAGGTCCATGCTTACGTTTATTCTCCTTATACTCCACAAGGATGTTGGCTGAATCACACAAGTTTCTTTTCCTGGAGGCAATTGTGGAGTTTGGAAATGTCCCTCTTTCATAATAGGCAGTAAGTGTACCTGCTCTTTGATTCAAAAGGAAGCTATGTAGGATCTCTCATTCTGGTTTGCACTTGCAACACAATCTTGGGCAAGGTCACAGGAAACAAGTAGCCACAGACTTACACCCTTAGCATATATGCCAAGCCAAAACAAGCAAGATTGCTTAGTGCCCCTCAGATAAAGTGTCAAATCTTACATTTACATACAGAGAAATACAGGTTGATACACAGGTAAACAGGTGGAGGAGAAGATAAATCCTTTGAATTTAGTACAGTCTATTTTACATCTGGTAAGAACTCCTACAAATTATACCCATATATATCTACTTATTCTGTTAAGAATATTACAAGATATAATTTAGACGTGATTGCACTTGAGTCTAATTCTAGCAATCGATAGACAAAGGGTGAAGAATCATGAGTTTGAGGTCAACCTGACTTGCTCATAAATTCAATGAGAGCCTGGGATACTTAAAGATGTCCTTCTTCAAAAAATTTGCAGAAATAAATAAATAAATGTGTACAAACAATATCAAATTTTGCTCCACATTCAAAAGTGGACATTTCCTTCCATTCTAAAAACATATGTGGAAATGTTTTTATTTTCCCATGTCTTTTTTTATAGTATAGTATATCCACTTAATGAATAGTTAGGGAAAAACGACTGGAACCAGAAACACCACACATATGTGAATGCTGCTAATTACTGAATAAGCTTAATCAAGCTCAAGAAGAAGCTCCTATGCTTTCCATGTGCTACTGGGAGTGGCTGTGTTGACCTAGAACTACTTCAGCTATTCCATGGCTATATTCTGCATTTTGAATCTTGTGCTGTCCCAAAGATCATATAAGGTCTCACTGTTTATTTCTCATGCATGAATGTTCATATTTTGTTCAAATCTTTTGAAAAATCTGTTCTTGTCAGAAAAAATACATATTTTAAAGAGAAAATAGACTGAGTCCAATTTCAATAAAATATGCATAATTCCCTTCTCTTCTATCATCTCTCAAACTACAAAAATAAACAAAACCACAAAAAATGTTCTCTAGTTAAGTTTGTGAATCCTGAATTATTGTATAAAAATTAACAGAATAGAAAATCTGCAAAAATTCATTGGTTTCTTCTAAAAGTACATCAAAAATTAATCTAAACTCTTGAATTTGTATCAATTGAGCCTGATACATAATTTCTAATTTATATTTGCATGTTATATTCTACCATTTAACTTTAAATCAGAAGATTAATTTATAATAATTCCTCAAATTTCAGAAAATTTCAGAATTACTTTTCATTAATTCAATACAGAAAAATATTTTGGTTAGATATCTTTAAATTTTAAAAAAAATTGAGAGCTTGAAAAATGTAGTAGTTAAGCAGCAAATGCATAAAGAACAAAGATAAGATCACTACAAAGTAGCTTAAGTAAGGAAAAGATCAGAGTTTGATATTAAGCAGAAATAATAGTTAATGAATCAGGTAAATTGTCCAAAAGGAAAATGGAAGTTAACATCTTCTCTAAAATTTAGACATCTAGAAAATAACTTCTAAAATGCTTGAGGCACTATGTTGAAAACGAACTTTACAATTTAGGTGGGGAGGGGGGTGTAGTTGTGGAGATGGGAAAGAAGGGATGGTAGGGGAAAAACAAAGGAGGAGGCAACAATGCTTGATAAGAAATGTACTCATTACCTTGCTCATGTAACTGTAACCCCTCTGTAC
>NW_012277674.1:0-2471 GCF_000151885.1 Dipodomys ordii
CCCACCCAAAAAAGAATCTTAGAATTAATAAATCTCCCTCCCTCCCTTCTTCCCTCCCTTGCTTCCCTCTCTTCCCTTCCTGTCCTGTACAAACTGCACTGACTTAAACCATGTTCTCTGTGCATGGCTCACACTTGTAATTGCAGTTACTTGGGATAGGGAGATTTGGAGGAATCTGTTTGAGGCCAGCCCGGATAAAAAGATTGTGAAACACTATCTGAACAAAAAAGCTGAATGTGTGCCTGTCATCCAAGCTATTTAGATGGATTCTAATCCAGGCTGGCCTGGGCATAAGTCATGGGAGACTCTACTTGTAAAATAAAAGCAGTAAGAGATGGAGATGGGCCTCAAATGGTAGATTACTTTCCTAGAAAGCATGAAATTCAATTCAAATTCCATAAAATGTGAAGACCCGTATCAGGTGCTGGAATTCGTTTGTTGAAAGTCAGTTTTCTTTTCCTCTTAAAGAAATATAATTGACACATAAGAAAACACATTAATGGGGAGGTTAGTATGTCTTTTATTACATTAGTTCAGGGAAATATCTTTCACCTCAGACATTTCATTATTTTTTTGTGTTTGGGACATTGAAAATCCTCTGCTGGAAATTTCAGAATATACAGTTGTTAACCATAGTTGTGAGTGTTAGGAGATATTAGGAGTCTTTTTCTTTTCTTTTTTTGTTGGTTGCAGGGCCTGAACTCTGGGCCTGGGTACTGTTCCTCTGCTCTTCAGCTAGCTCAAGGCTAGCACTGTACTTCTTGAGCCACAGTGCCACTTCCAGCATTTTCTGCTTATATGGTGCTGAGGAATCGAACCCAGGGCTTCATCCATGCAAGGCAAGCACTGTACCACTGAGCCACCTCCCCAGATCTAGGGGTTTTTCTTTCTATCAAGATATACCCCTTTTAACATTCTGCCTCTCTCTGTCCCTGTCCCAGATCAGCTTTTTAGCTACCACATATAAATGAGATTATATAATATTTGGCATTTGGTGCCTGACATAGTTTACTTAATGTAATGCAGATCCATCCATGTTTCTATGTATGTCATGGTTTCATTCTTTATTATGACTGGATTATACCCAACTGTGTACATACCACATTTCTTTTTTTTATGGACTCTATATCTTGGCTTATTTTCTTGATTTTTTTGGGGGGGGTGGGGCAGGGGTTGTGGGGCTTGAACTCTGGGTCTGGGTGCTATCCCTCAGCTCTTCAGCTCAAGGTGAGTACTCTATCACTTTAGCCACAGCTAATGTGATCCTTAGATCTCAGGCTCCTGAGTAGGATTACAGGTGTGAGCCACTGATGCCTGGCTTTTCTTAATCTTCATAGTTTCTTTTTTTAAGGTGCTGGGCATTGAACCTAGGGCCTGCTGGATGTGCTCTGCCACTTAGATACATCCCCAGCCTCTCCTCTAGACCATTTTTTTGTGTGTGTGCGCTATGGGGTTTGAACTCAGGGCCTCACAACTGCCATGCTTCTAGTCCTATAGTTTTATGTGCCAGGACCGGGGCTTGGGTGTTGTCCCCTTAGTGTTTTTGCTCAAGCCTAGCATTCTACCACTTGAACCACAGCTCCATTTTGACTTTTTAATGTTAATTCAAACTAAGAGTCTCATGGACTTTCCTGCCTGCACTGACTTTGGACTGTGATCCTCAGATCTCAGCCTCCTGAGTAGCTAGGATTATAGGCATGAGCTACCAGAGGGTAATTTTGGAGATGGAGTCTAGAAAACTTTTCTGCTTAGGATGACCTTATAACTTAATCCGCCAAATCTCAGCTAGGATTATAGGTGTGAGCTACTTGTACCTGATACCCTTAGATCTTTGAAAGGTTATTGTTTTCCCTTTGAAGTTGAAATATTTCATGATTGTTTAGTATTTTTTGAGTCATTTAAAATAATTCAGATTTATAATTTTCTATAAGCATTTTGTTCTGTTTTTTAAGAGAGATACCACCAAATCATTCTTGGTCTAAATGTAATTCCCATTTGGAGATAACAATTCCAAAGGACTTGAAACTAAAGGAAGCAGAAAAAGCTGATGAAAAACAGTTGATCATAGTAAGTATGCAATTTGACCTTGTTGGTAAAATGTTAATGTATCTTACTTATTCATGGTACTAGTAAATATATTCCTTTTATGCAAAAGTCCTTTTTTTTTCACAGGTTTACAATATAGAAAATATTCCTGGTATTGTTACAACTTCTTCTCCCCTAAATAAATAGATGATCTTGTAAAATGAGTCAGGTTCCTCCTAGTTTTATTTATAATAAATTCTGATATTTTACATCTGATAATGTCTTCGGTCATTTGATCATTACTTTCATAGTTGTTACTGTTTTTGTTTTTTGTTTTTTTTGGGGGTCTAGTTGTGGGCCTGAACTCTGGGCCTGGGCGCTGTCCCTCAGCTCTTCAGCTCAAGGCTAGTGCTCTACCACTTGAGTCACAGTGCCACTTCCAGCTT
>NW_012277675.1:0-1225 GCF_000151885.1 Dipodomys ordii
GTGTGTGTGTGTGTGTGTGTGTGTGTGTGTGTGTGTGTGTGTGTGTAAAGGACTGCTTTGTTTATGGAACATTGTTTTTTCTGTCACCTCCTTGCTCCTGGTTTGAAGTCTAAAGATGGAGACTTCTGAAGCCATTTACCTTAATAAGGAAAGGAAAATGCCCCAGGCACACACCCATCTCCTGTATGGTCGCTAATACTCCTTCTAGGTGCTGAGGACAAACAAAGTCCTTGTTCAAATCCCCCCAAAGCAGACCTCGTTTCCATCAGCACATTCCTCTCCTTGCTTAGACACACAGCTCCACACCCCCCTGCCTTCTCTTCATGGAACTAGAAGCAGGCACGCTGGTCAACATGCTAAAAACACAAAGAGCAAAACAAAGAAAAGGAAAAGGCCAACCTGCTCTTCCAACGAGTTTGCAGGGGTTTGAATTCCAAAATGGAAATGGTCATCTTTGCTCTTTTGCAGAGGAGGAGAATAAGTAAATTTTCTCTGAGGAGCTAACAGTCAGGCTTCCAAGCATATTTGAGTTCTCCAAGGAGATGAGTTTGGCAACTCTGGTTCAGGAATCAAGACACCTTCACACACACACACACACACACACACACCCCCCCCCCCAGGCCCTTACGTATAGGTGTCATAAGGAACTTAGCTATCTCTTTCCCTATTTTGTGTCACATCTTTTTTATTATCTTTAAGTAGTTGTAAGAAGGAGCTGCCGTTTAACAAAGCAGTTTACGAATGCAATAAATCTTGGTCCATGTCACTCCCTCAACCGCGATGATAGGTGATACACCACGCCTCACTTCCTCACTCTGAATCCAGTACTCTTCGTGTGTGTATCTCTCCCAGTTCCTGCTAGCTACACTACTCTCCCCTCTTTATGGTTGACCAAGTTAAAAACCCAGAAAGGTTAATAACATACTCACTCACCGAGATCATCCAAGCAGAAGAGGGAGGAATAGAATCCATGACATCAGTCCCATGCTGCAGCTGTAGCTTCACCTGAGGCCTAATTGAACAACTCTCTAGACAGGCAGGTGGTGGTAGAGAGCAAAGACCAAGTGCAACCTCTCAGAGGAACCTCGGGTATTTGAAGCTGCCTTCTTAACCATCAGGTAACGATACCTATCAGGGCCTCCCTGGAAGGCTCTGAAGAAAATCAGAAGTCACCTTTGCTTGTGTGTGTGTGTGTGTGTGTGTGTGTGTGTGTGTGTGTGTGTGT
>NW_012277676.1:0-1216 GCF_000151885.1 Dipodomys ordii
GGGGGGGGGGGGGGGGGGGAATCAAAGCTTGATCTTGATCTGCTTCTGCAGGAAAAATTAGAAGCTGATACAAGTATTCTCATACAAAAATGATGGTGTTAGTATAAAGTTAACAAAATCAAATGTCATAATTTTTCACAAATGAGATGAACACATGAAGACAAATACCAGGACAGCAAAGTGTGTGTTGAAAGAGGTCAGAATAAATAAAGGAACAACGGCTTTGTGATGAGTAGAGGGGAAGATGTCCTTCACTTAATAACAGAGGTAAGTAGGAGACCATAATGAAGGAGGAGGGGAAGGAATGTTCTGAAATTAGGGTAGGATGTGTAGGAAAAGGAGCTACTTTAGTAAGATTGACTTCTTTCAAAGGTCAAAATTTCATAAACTTTTCACTCAAGGTGAGGGTAAAACAAGATAAACAACAAAGAGAGACAAGGGAAAGAAGGCTTTGGGGCATGGATAAATCAAGCAGGTGGTGTGGAAGGAAGATGATGGTTTCAAAGAAGTCCCAAGAATACATTAACACAATGAAGGTAATAATAGAAACACACACGTATTGAACACTTGTTAATTGTTTGCCACAAATGTTTTGTGTCTTGAGTATATTTGTTACTCTTACAATATCATCTTTTAAGTCTGCATTTAATTGAGAGAAATCTGAGGCTTTGAAATCTAAGGCAACTGTATACAAAATAACTCATAGTAGAAACAGTGTCATATGTCTATGATAGGAAAATCCTAGCAGACAGAACCCTACTCACCATAGATGAAAGGAGATTATCTGCAAGCTGGAGCTATGAGAGGTAGGAGAAGGTAGAGGAGAAGAGAAGTCATATATTAGGAAAAAGATTGGGATGTATGTAGAAGAGGATCTTTTTAGAGATCTAGATAGTCTTTCATGGGAGAACTGTGAGGTATAAAAATGTAAAGTGAAAGCTAAGAGTTTGCAACTGCAGAAACCAAAAAATAAGGGATATTATTTTTTATGTTTAGCCTGTATTTAGTATAGTACTTGAGAATCTGCATAATAGGTACCTGATAAAATTTTCTTGCATGAGTGAATAAGACACTATAGAAAACTTGGAAGTTGAATGTTCAAAATGCAAAAGGTGGAGCTGGGAAGGTGGCTCAGTGGTAGAGCGCTTGCCTTGCATGCCTGAGGCCCTGGGTTCGATTCCTCAGCACCACATAAGCAAAAAGAAAAAAGCCGGAA
>NW_012277677.1:0-2918 GCF_000151885.1 Dipodomys ordii
CCGGGCTGGCTTTGAACCGCAATCCTCAGATCTCAGCCTCCTGAGTAGCAAGGATTACAGGCGTGAGCCACCAGCGCCCGGCTTGTTTAGTTTTTTTTTTTTTTAAAGCTAATAACGGGGTTTAAACTTAGGGTCTTGTACTTACACTTGTTTTTTTTTTTTTTTTCCCCTTAAAGCTGGTACTCTACCACTTCTTGTTTTCTGCTGTTTGATTGGAGGTAAGAGTTTCATGGACTTTTCTGCCTGGGCAGAAAAGTTTGAACTGCAGTCCTCAGATCTCAGCCTCTTGAGTGACTAGTAGAATTATGGGCATAAGCCACTAGCACCTTGTCCAATGTGTTTTTATGTATGTCTGTGTGTATACTTAATATCTCAGAAATCAGGATAACAATGGTTGTTAAGTGTGTATTCTGGAGCCAAATTTTGTACTATCAGCTTCTATCAAGAAGAGCTTGATTTTTTTTGTTGTTGCTTTGTATGTCCCTCTCCCACGGTATAACCCGTTTTCACTGTATTTGATGGTGGTATAATATGGGGAGGGGAAGGGAAGAAACAAATTGTTTAAATAGGATACAGGTCGACCCATTGCGACAATGAGATGTACAAGACACTATATCAAAAAACGAACTTTACAATTTAGGCAGGGTGGGTGGAGGAGGGGGCAGTGTAATTGTGGAGATGGGAGGGAAGGGATGGTATGGAAAAAACAAAGGAAGAGGCAACAATGCTTGATAAGAAATGTACTCATTACTTGCTCATGTAATTGTAACCCCTCTGTACAGTGTTTTCACAATAAAAAGCTTATTTTTTTAAAAGAAGAGCTTACATGGTGACCCAGTGTCCTCCCTTATTTGTAATATTTGTAAAGGATGACTTCATCCATGTTGTTCCTGGTTCAACATAAAACGATTCTGGAGCTTGGGCTTTCAAATTGTTTGTATGAAGTTCATGTGTCCTCAGGTATTTGAAAAGTACTGTGTTCTACCACTTTGGGATTTTAAAATAGAATAAAGTTAAATGATTGCATTAAACAATAAATTTAAACTCTATCAGCTCTTATCAATAAAAGCTTACATGGTGACCCAGTGTCCTCATTTGTAATATAGAGAATAATTTAGTACCAAAACGATTGCCCTAGTTTTTAGGAATTACATAGACATTCTATAGACATTAAAGGATATAATCCCATGGAAGTGTTCCTGCCATTTTCCACATTCAAACTGTAGTAGATAAGGCATGGCTTGTCTCATTCCGTGGAAGAAAGTTGCTATGATTCACTGGTAGACTTTGCCAGAAATCTACATTCTAGAGTGTCAGAGAAAGCTTCAATGGGGGAAATGTTTAATGGCAGGCTCTGCTACAAAAGTATGTGTCTCCACAGGTGCAAAAGAAATCTGATGGTCATCCTGGATCATAGTGGTGAGGTACTAGATTATCCAGAAACAGAAAATAAACTCCTTTCTGCCTTCAATGTCTCTCCAGCACACCCTACTGACACAGCTCAACATTGCATGATAAAGCATGGGAAAAACTATTTGTAGGGCCTAGTTCCATTTTCATCACGCAGGCAAAAAGGGTGATTTGTAGCTAAGAAGAAGATTGCTAATTGATATAGCTTTTTTTTTAACTCTTGTAGAAGATGCACTTTTTAATATATTTTTAAACATTTTTGAAAATTATTATTATCTTTAAGTAGTTGTACAAAGTTCCCATTCTACAAAACTATATGGATACGAGATGTCTGACAATGTTGTCACCCATCGCTCCTAACCCATCCCTTCTCTCACTTTTCTTCTTTTTTAATTGAGATTAGGTGATTACATAAATTTCACATATTTCATAGTATTGTGGAATAGTGATAGTTAAAGTCACAAACACATTTTAACCTTCACAAGGCAAATTGTCTTTATTATGGTCCATAGAGTTTGTGAATTCTATGAGCTTAACAATACAATTATTTGTTCCATGTCAGGTGATGTTTACATTTCTTTCCTTTTGCTTAGTGTAAGCTGTTCCCTCTTTCCCTCTCATTCCTCCCTTCCCATCACTGTCTTTGGGTTGCTTAGTTCTATTTCTTCTATGTCCAGTGCAGCTGATGGGCCCCTTTGTTGTGTGTTGTTCATTTCCCACTTATTCTGCGCCTCCTCTTGGCTTCCCTCTGTTGCGTGCATATATATACCATATGTATGGTCAAGAACATGGAGTCATTTAGCAATGATACGACAAAATGAGTGTCGGTCCTTTATTTCTCAAGTCTTGTTTACTTTGTTATATCTCCTTGCATTTTGGCTTTAGTATCCACATATCAGGGAGACCATGTGCGGTTTGTCTCTTTGTTCTTGGCTTACCTCAGTCAAAGTAATTCACTCTAGTTCCATCCATTTCCATGCAAATGCCATTATTTTGTCCTTTCTAATGGCTGCATAATACTCCATTGAATATAGGTACCACAATTTTGGGTCTACTCATCAGTAGTGGGGCATCTGGAATGTTTCCATATATTGGCTATTGTGAACAGTGCTGCAATAAACATGGAGGTGCATACTTGTATACTTGTATACTGGTTCCTGTTGTCCACGGTAGATGCCAAGGAGTGGTATGGCTGGGTTCCAGGGCAGGTCTATATTTAGCTTTCTGAGGTACCTCTAGACTGCTTTCCAATGTGGTTTTATTAGTATACAATCCCACCAGCAATATAATAGGGTTCCTTTTTCTCCGGATCCCCTCCAGCATTTGTCGTTGGCAGAATTTAGGATATGGGTCATTCTGACTGGGGTAAGGTGGTATCTCAGTGTTGTTTTTATTTGCATTTCTTTTTTTTTTTTTGTCGGTGGTGGGGCTTGAACTCTGGGCTTGGGCACTGTCCCTGTGCTCTTCAGCTCAAGGGAGCACTCTATCACTTGAGCCATAGTGCCACT
>NW_012277678.1:0-2314 GCF_000151885.1 Dipodomys ordii
AGAGAGAGAGAGAGAGAGAGAGATTTGGTACTTAATTCAGGACCATACTGTTGCTAGGCAGATGCTCTACCTGGTTGGTTAGGCTCCCAATTCAAAGCTGTTACCTGTGTGTGTGTGAGAACTGGATTAGAAGTCAAGGTCATATGTTTGCTAGTCAGATGTTCTACTCTGTTGGCCAGGCTTCTACCTCAAAGTTGCTCTTTCCTGATCCTGTTGATGTAATCATCAATTCTTTCAATCTGCTCTCGGAAAACTCCTAGGAATCTGCAATGCCACAAATTCTATCCACCTACTTTTATGTGTTTATTCAATTGAAGGGCAAAGAGCTTTACAAGTGGCGGGGACACCTCCACGCAGTAAAACCCAAGCTCTTTTTTCCATAGCGAGGAAGATACAAGAAATGCAATTTGAAATGAGATGTCCTTAATGCTGGAAACCTGAGCTCATTAATCACCTGGCAGGCAAGGCGGAAATGGAGGTCACCAGGAATCCACAGATACAGGGCTCTGCTCAAGCAGTGGTAGGACTTGGGACAAATTACTCATTTCCTCCTGAAAACAGCATTATTGAGCAAAAGAATATATAATAAACTGCATCTATTTAAAGACAACGATCTGACACATTTTCTTATATGTATATGTCCTTGAAACATCACCAAAATAATGAGTAACTTCATCTCCCTCCAAAGGTATCTTTGGGTCTCGGTCCTGTTCCCCTCACTCCCTGAGTATCTCCTGGTCTGCTTCCAGCCATTAGTCATTGGTTTGCATTTTCCAGAATTTAACAGAAGAGAATTCCTACAATACATACTCCACTTTCATGATTATCTTGAAGTTGACCATGTTGTTGCTTGTATCAAGAGTGCATTAAAATGAGGTAAGTTACTGAACCTCATTAATCAAACAAAACGATTGTGTTGATGTAAGTCCATCAGGAAGGGGAGGTGGAGGCAGGCTACTGGAGTATAGTGCTAGAGAACTATCTTTAGGATCTGCCCCAGCCTCTCTTTACAGATGCAGGGACAGGAAATAAATTCGTCTCCCTGTGATTTTTGCTCCCTGGGATTAAATAAGTTTGTAAAGCACAGTATAAATGATTGCATGCACTCTGGTTCATTAATATGTATTTGTAAAACAGCCAACTCAACAAGACAGCTACACTTATAGACCTTAACCCTAGTCAGGGAGAGATAGGCCATGTGCCAGTAAACAAATAAACACAGGTCATGTGGTAATTACTTTTTTGTAGGGGAAGGAGGCAGGTTAGGATTCACTTAGCAGAAAGGCAACGGTAATTTACAAAGGAGGTTGAAGAGGCTTTCTTTGGACAGCAAGATATGCAGAGATTAGACTAAGAGTAGCCCTGTCTCATTCCTGTCTGGAAGAATATTTCAGGAAAAAGAAATGAAGCACTATATATAGGCTTCAAGGTAGTTAGCAATAAGCTAGACTGTTAAAGAAACTGCCCAGATGCCAGGAGCTGGAATAGAAGGACAAGGTTGGGTTGGCAGGCAGTAAGGTCAGGCAGTGGCTGGGCTATCCCTCTACCTTTCACTGGTGGAAATGAGATGAGGATGGACCACACAATGTACCAGAAGGACAGTGATGCTGGGAAACCACTTGGGCAACTCTCTAAAAACTGCTGTTAGCAAAATAGGAAGTGGCAGAGCCAGTTAGGAAGCCACTGCGAAGGTTCTCCTCCTGCAGAAACGGTGGAGGAGTAGAGGAAGTAAGCAGTAGTCAGGTTCCACACTGGAGTTAATTTTCCCATGGTCCCTCTAAAATAATTAATAATAATATTTCTTCCATTTATGTTGTAGTTACTATGGCCCAGGTGCTATCCTGAGCAATTAATACAAATTTACAAATTTAATCTTCACCACACTATTATGTTTCTACTTTCATGTTTCTACTCATGTGGAAACTGAGGCAAGAGTAGCAGGATAACATCAAGCTCTGTCATCTACCATGGTATGATGTATACCATGGTAGATGACAGAGCTTGATGTGATGCCAGGCCGTCTGGCTCTAGAATCCATGCTATAAACTATAGGGCAGAGAGTATCTCCAAGTTAATGAACAAATAAACTGGGTGTGGTGGTGCCTGCCTGTAGTTCTAGCACTTGGGAGGCTGAAGCAGGAGGATCAATAATTCAAGGCCAGCATGGACTACATAGTTGAGTTTAAGGTCTGTTTGGGAATATCTTAAGGCAGAAGGAAGAAGTAAGGAAAAAAGGAAGGAAGGAAGGAAGAAGAGAGGGAGGAAGGGAAGGAGGGAGGAAGGGAGGGAAGGAAGGAAGGAGAGAAGGTAGGAA
>NW_012277679.1:0-5288 GCF_000151885.1 Dipodomys ordii
CTTCCTTCCTTCCTTCCTTCCTTCCTTCCTTCCTTCCTTCCTTCCTTCCTTCCTTTTTTCCTTCCTTCCTCCCTATCCATCATCTATTTAATCTACCTAATTATTTATCTACATTGGTATCTGCTATCTGATGGTCTGTCGGTCTGTCCATCTGTCTGTCCGTCTGCCTGTCTGTCTGTCCTGGGTGGTTCATTGGCTGTAGGTGATATGTTGAATTGCAAGAAAGCAAAGTCATCTCTTCCACTTGTTGCGGTTTTGAGGATCGGTCAGTTACTCCATTTTCCAGCAGAGGGCAGTAGAGTATGCTCTGGAGCTCATCAAGGCTTTGGGCAGTAGCTCTGATAATTCGAAAGGAACTAACTGCATTCACAAGTATCTGAAAGTAGAATGACATCCATCAGAGCGTTGAGTGGGGGAAAAGAAAATAGAAAAAGCTTGCGGGGAAAGAGGAAGTTATGCTTTCATTCTAATTATAAATCAGGATAAAAATCATTTCTCACATTTTCTTCCTCTTTTGTGTGACTCAAAAGAAATCATCATGCTATAATGCTATAATTTTCCAATTATCTTTTACATCTCAATAACTTATTCTAGGGAATCTAAGGTTGTTGGTTTACTTGGTGAGGTAAGTTGCATCTTGTAGTGACTGAAATGTAGAGTAGCTGTGTGAACTATGCATTTCCCATGAGTACATTTTGTTTCATTCCATCCTTCATCAATATACACCTCAACTCAGTCAGTGATAGAAACCCATCAGAACACAGCAGCTTAAACCCCCCACATTTAAAAATTCATTTGAAAGCAAAAATTAGTAGTGAATTCCTTTGTGTGTGGGGGGGGGTTGTGGGGTTTGATCTCAGAGCCTGGGTGCTGTCCCTCATCTCTTTTGCTCAAGGCTAGTATTTTACCACTTTGAGCCACTCTTATTGGAGATAAGAGTCTCACAGAAATTTTTCTGCCGAGGCTGGCTTCGAATCACAATCTTCAGATCTCAGCCTCCTAAGCTAGGATTAGAGATGTGAGCCACTGGTACCTGGCTAGAGATTTTTCTTTTATTCCAAACATCAAAACAACCATTAAAACAAAAACATTTTCAATTAGCAGGATATAATCTTTAAAAAAAACTCTGTTAAATGATCACTTGATATTATGTGAAACTAAAGTGATTTTGTTGGTATAATAGTTTGGTATAGTGATTTATTTCACTAATTGATAATGACTATAAGAAAAAATAATGAGGGTAATATTTTATTTCCTTTTAGTAATCTTTAACTTATGTTGGCTCACAATGCCTGCTTTCCTTAGATCCAAATGTTGTTCATGACTCAGGAATTCTCTGAGAACCATGGTCACCTACTTAACGCTGGCTCGGCTCCATCCTTGCCACTCCACACTCCTCAGACTCTACTGCAAAGGCTCTTTTCCCTTCACCACATAGTTTTACTTTCCTTTTTTGTTCCTTTTTTCCTGCAATGATTCCTTTCTTTTTTCTTCTTTCTTTTTTGTCAGTTGTGGGGCTTGAACTCAGGGCCTGGGCGCTGTCCCTCAGCGCTTCAGCTCAAGGCGAGTGATCTACACTTAAGCCACTGTGCCACTCCCGGTTTTCTGGTGGTTTATTGGAGATAAGAGTTTCATGGACTTTCCTACCCTGGCTGGCTTTGAACCATGATCTTCAGATCTCAGCCTCCTGAGTAGCTAGTATTACAGGCATGAGCCATCTGCGGCTGGCTTGATTCCTTTCTTTTACTAGGTTTTGTAGCTGTGCAAATTGTCTTCTATCTTTTCCTAATTTCTGTCACTCAGCCCTCATAATTTCATAATTATTCTCTTTCTGGTAGGCTATCTAATTTAAGATTCTCATGATACTGTTTGTAGTACTGGAAGAGAATGTTTTTATCAAGAACTGAGGAGGCCCTTTGAACAATTAGTATATACTAAAATTCAAAGAATGACAAAGCTGGGCACCGGTGGCTCACACTGTCATCCTAGCTGCTCAGGAGGCTGAGATCTGAGGATCACGGTTCAAAGCCTGCCTGGGCAGGAAAGTCTATGCGACTCTTATCTCCAATGAACCACCAGAAAACCAGAAATGGAACTGTGGCTCAAAATGGTACAGCACTAACCTTAGCAAAAGAGCTCAGGGTTAGTGCCTAGGCGCTGACTTCAAGCTTTGTCACCAGCCAAAAACAAAACTGGGCTGGGAAGGTGGCTCAGTGGTAGAGCGCTTGCCTTGCATGCATGAGGCCCTGGGCTCGATTCCTCAGCACTACATAAGCAGAAAAAGCCAGAAGTGATGCTGTGGCTCAAGGTAAAGCCCTAGCCTTGAGCTGAAGAGCTGAGGAACAACGCCCAGGCCCAGAGTTCAAGCCCCACAACCACCACCAACAACAACAAAAAAGAATGACAAGAAGCTTAAAACAACAACAGGTCCTGTGGAGGGCGGGGGAGGGGGACCAGGGGAAGAGGGAGGGTGAGTGGAGAGGGTGAAGGAGAGTGAACAGGGTGAAAACAGTCAAGGCATATGTGTGGAACCAGAACAGTGGAGCCAGTCCTTGGTCCTGCTTAGAACCAGCTGACCAGAAGGAGGTCCCCGAGGCCAACCGGCTCCTCCCTTGCCCCTTCCTGTGTGGCCGCCTCACTTGGAGAGATAATCCTTGAAGACTTGAACACGCTGCAGGTCTGACCATTGGCGCCTTCTCCCTTCCCTGCGGCTACCACCTCTTCCGTGCTTGCCGCCTTGCTTTGGAATGGAAGCAGGTCAGGTTTTAACAACGTGTCTTGCGTCCAGGACTGTCCCTCTCTTTGCTGCTCTGCAAGGACCTCACGGACCTTGTCCACGTGTTCCAAACCCCTGGTGGCTCCTTCCACAAGTGCCTGGTGCGCGTGTAAGATGCCAAGTCCACGTGCCGAGGACCCCACTGCAGATGGGGCCCGAGCGATTTCCTGCGCAGCCAAACCAGTCTTCTAGGACACGGGGCAAACTTGCACGATGAAGACACAGGCGCTGTAAGCGCAATGAGCTCCAGCTGGCTGGCATGGTGGAGGCCTGGGCACACCCGATCTCAACTCAGATCAGATCAGATCCGATCAGCCACAAGGCTGAGGGGCGAGTGGCGTCTAGCAGGCTGAAGACCTGTGCGAGTGTTCTTACCCATCGGTCTCATTTCCCTGGGCAGGGCGTCAGTGGCTGCTGCGGTGCTGTTCCCGTGCCCTGTCCACTGGAGGCTGAGCCTCTGCAAAGCTGCCATTCACCAAAGCGCTTCACACTGCAAACAAATAGCCGGTCAGAAATGGCAAGAGGGCCAAGGTTGGAAAGCGCTCGCTCTCTTCTGAAAGAGGTTGGTGAGAACTTCTCCAAGGACTTTTTGTTTTAGGGGGGAAAATCATTCACTTAATTATGCATCAGGAATAGTTGCCCTTCATTAAACAATTGTTTGGGGTTAGTTTCAGACACAACCTCACCGCAACTGAATACATGCTGAAAACCTCCGTCTTACCACAAAGGCCTTTGAAAAGCTCAGAGTCAACTCTGGGGGTGGGGGTTGAAGGGGAAGCACAGAAATGGAGGGACCGAGGGTGAATGAATGCAGCAGTGGTCCCCACCAGACGCTATGTTGAAAATGAACTCCACGACTCGTGGGTGGCATGGGAGGGGAAAACTGGGAGAGAGGGAGGAAAGGGGTGACATTGTCCAAAAAGAAATGCGCCCATGACCTGACTTAGGTACCTGTGACTCCTCTGCACACCACGTTCATAATAATAATCACTTTCATAATGACAATAAACAGAGTCTAATGTAGTCACTGCCTCCATTTCTAGAACTTTTCTGTTCAGTTGGTTTTGTCTCTCGTGGCAGTTTCTGGCATGCAGTGATTAATTACCCCTATAAGTTACTGGGATCTATCAAATCTTATTTTTGAGTTATCTAGGGGGACAAATAAAGAATTGCATACGATTAAATGAATGGTGGGCAGCGATCAAAAGCATTCTCAAAAGCAAGGACTTGCTGCAGTCTATTCTGGAAATAAGCTTTCAGATTTAAGATTTGAAACTAATTGGAATTTGACAGAAACAAGCCCGAAGAGGCAGAGTTGCGAATAAAACATACAACCTAGTGCCAAACATTCACCTCCTTCACCGATGTGTGTAAAGTAATGACTAGGATAAACCAAATTCTCTCTAAATATTTGTCAAGTATGCAAACAAACGAACGTATTCTGTTTTTGTTCTGAAAAGGATAAGAGGATTCTTTCCAAAATGCCTACGGTCAAGAAGATCTGCGTGGATTAATTGTCCTGTGTCTCTGCTGGGCCCATGCGTGAAGCAATCTGGACTTTCCCAAGTTGTTATCTTGGGTTCTAGGAGATATATGTCTCAATAACAATTAAATGCCAACTGTCATGATGTGGACATTTATCAGGGCAATGCGAGGAGATGTGTACGGAGGGGGCTCCTGGCAGAGTGTGGAGCTGAAGACACAGGCAATCTTCTTCAGAACCCTTCTGATGAAATCCTTACAACACTGCTCTGTCTCTACAGCATCATAAGAGCTCTATCTCCTTCAGGATAAATGATGATCATTTCCAGCAGAATTTGGTCATTCATTAAGGAGACAAACATCGATCTGCCATAAAATGGAAGTTAAAGGAATTGCGGAAGGTGTGTGGGAAAACAGAGAGGAAGCCCAGGCTTTCAATCCTAGCCGTCTACTCCCTCAAAAAGACATCCTGGCGGTACGGCAAGCAGGCCCGTGCAGACAAGAGGAGTTGGAAGTCAGGGCTCCTCTGGGAGGCAGGAATTTGTACAAAGAATGTGTTGCTGTGGCTGCGCTAATAAGCGGTCCCTTCGCTGTTCCCTTCCAGGTTTATTTAACTCTCGGCTTGAACCATGTGCGGAAGGCCACCTTGGAGTTGAGTTTTCTGTGTTTGTTCACGAGATGTTTTGTATCAATCTCTTTCTCATTCTACCACTGGGAATCTGAAAAATAAAAATAAAAACAACTTGTAGGACTTCCAAGAGTGTAGGGTTGTCCCTATTCATGCCAGAAATTTCCTCCACATCTGTCTGTGCCTTGGAATCATCCGGGAAGCACAGATGCGTGGATGGGTCCAGCGTTCATGGCAACTGAGCAAACCTGGGCCAGTGGTGCCAGGTGGCACCGGCGAGGTGCTGAGACCGGGGGAGGGGGGAGAGGGGGCGATCTGCCTTACACACCCCCAGATTCCAACCTCACCACTTTCGCTGGCTTCCATCTCTGGGAATGGTGGCTATACCCCCCCCCCCCCCCC
>NW_012277680.1:0-1919 GCF_000151885.1 Dipodomys ordii
CACTTCCGGCTTTTTTCTTTTTGCTTATGTGGTGCTGAGGAATCGAACCCAGGGCCTCATGCATGCAAGGCAAGCGCTCTACCACTGAGCCACCTTCTCAGCCCTGGAGACATTTCTTGAATACCTTCATTTCCCAATACATTCTCTGTACAGTATAAGCTATGCACCTGGTCTTTGTATTATTATATGTAAATGTAGTTCTCTCCTGTTTCTTTTAAAGATATCCTCACTTGAGTCCCAAATACAAGGAGTCTTTTGATGTGGGCTGTAACCTTTTTGCCAAGTTTTCTGCATATATTAAAAATACAAAAAAGGAAGCAAATAAAAGTAAGATTTCCCTTTATAAATCTCTGCTTTTCTCTCTTACTTGCTCAATTTCACATTCTCAACTAAACCAGAATGTTCTTGAAATTATAGTGTATATGGGGAACAGCCTAGTCCTCCTCTCATTTTCTGTTCTGTTTTCTGAAATTCTAATGCATTAAATATTATTAGATTTCGAACCCAAAACTCAAAATAGCAATGATCAGCACCATCCAATCACAAAGGACTATGTATCTTCAAGGTGCCTTAAAGTGTAGCACCTGTTATCTCTCACAAACTTTCTCTGAATTATGAAAAATACCTTTCTCTTTGACTTTTTTACTTTTCCATTTTGGATAACGTTTGTTTGTTTGTTTTTCTTTCTTTCTTTACCTCTCCTACGCATTTCGTCTTCAAGAAAAGTCCAAGATCTCCACTCACCATTTGATCTGACTCCATCTCATGGGTAGATGGTTGAATATTCAAGATATTTAAGTAGGTTTTATGAACCAGTTTAAGCAATGCCTATAGATAGAAATGTCTAAATTCTGAAAAAAATGTTAAGAATATTTAGTTATAAAGATATAACTACTTATTATTAGATTTAAAACTCATATAGATTCAGACCACACTTACAGCTAAACCTATGACTTCGTTGTCTCAGATTTTGAAAAATCTCTGCTCAGAGAATTTAAGCGTCTGGATACCTACTTAAACACCCCACTTCTGGAAGAAATTGATGCAAACAGTGCTGAGGAGCTCACAGTGTCTAGAAGATTATTTTTGGATGGGGATCAGCTAACACTGGCGGACTGCAGCTTATTACCCAAACTGAACATTATTAAAGTAAGTTGTTCCCAGCATGGGAGGATTTGTCAATTGGCAGCATGAAGCACTGTGGCCTTCCAGTATGATGGCTGTTTTGTCATCATTGTTATGTATAGTGTGTATCTCTCCCTCAGAGAAAAGATCTGTAATGATCATAGGGAAGCAGTAAAGCTTCTTGTTTCTCAAGCTCTTCGGTGGAGTGGGTACTAATTAGAGAGAGCTGGACCAAGGAGGGTAAAAGAGAATGGATATTGTCAAAATAGATTGACAGCAAGTTTTAAAAGAGAACAATGAAATCTCTTGAAATTGTATTAGTGAGGGGGATCAGTATAAAATAGAGTGGCAGATGAAAGATTGGAGTGCATTGTATGAATGTGTAAAAAAAAGTCAAAATAAAATCCCTCCTTTTATAAGTAATATAAGCTTATAAAAACTTTTTCTTTCTGTCTTTTATAATCAGAATGTGTATTGTACTATCTTGTCAATGAAATAAGAATGTCCCTTTCACAGAACTGTGAATTAAATAAGTTAAAACATATAAAATACAACAGTATGCTAGTCAATAACACATGATAAAGTGGGCTATCAATATGATGATGATTATTTAACCATTAACAAATATTTAGTGAACAGAACTTATTCTGTGTCCCCTACCAGATACGGAGAGTCCATAAAGAAATGGGACCTCCTGGGCTGGGAAGGTGGCTCAGTGGTAGAGCGCTTGCCTTGCATGCCTGAGGCCCTGGGTTCGATTCCTCAGCACCACATAAGCAAAAAGAAAAAAGCCG
>NW_012277681.1:0-6516 GCF_000151885.1 Dipodomys ordii
GGGTGCTGGGCCTATATCTGGAGTTAAGCCTAGTAGAGTTTCTTTGAGGCAAAGGCAGTGAACACCCAGGCATATTTATCTCTGAGTACATTTTCCTTCCTTCCTTCCTTCCTTCCTTCCTTCCTTCCTTCCTTCCTTCCTTCCTTCCTTCCTTCCTTCCTTCCTCCTTTTTTCTTTCTTTCCCTCCCTCTCTCCTCTACTTCCTCTCTTCCTCTCTATCCTCTCTTCCTCACTCTCCCTCTCCCTCTCTCTCTTCCCATCATTTCTTCCCTCCCTCCCACCTTCCCTCTCCCTCCCTTTTCCTTCCTTCCCTCTCTCCTTCCCTTTCCCTCCCTCCCTCCCTCCCTCCCTCCTTCCTTCCTTCCTTCCTTCCTTCCTTCCTTCCTTCCTTCCTTCCTTCCTTCCTTCCTTCCTAACTTCGTCCTCCCCCTCTCTCTTTCTTTTTCTTTCTGGCTGGTCCTGGGGCCTGAACTTATGGCTTAGGTGCTGCCCCTTGGCTTCTTTTGCTCCAGGCTAATTCTCTATTACTTGAGCCACAGCTCCACTTCCAGCTTTTTGATGGTTAATTGGAGATAAAAGTCTCATGGACTTTTCTACCTGGGCTGCTTTTGAACCACAGTCCTCAGATGTCAGTCTCCTGAGTAGTGGGTTTATAGGCATGAGCCATGGATACCTAGCTCTACTAAGCAATTCTGGCTACTGGTCAGTGTACTGACTTTGGAGACCTTATCCAAGATACTAAATGCCCTAGACCAGTTCTGGTAGTGGTAAATTAGGCAGATGACCCAGAACAGGCAGGACAGATGAAAAGGAAAGTTGAGCGGACTGAGAGATGCTAACGCTGAAATTCCGAGAGTTAGAATTGGTCCAGTTAGGTCGGGCATCAGAAACTCCTTCCTGTTCTGGGTGCCAGTACTCAGGATGCTAAGTTAATCTGAGGTTGCAGTTCAAAGCCAGCTTGTTCAGGAAAGACTGTGAAACTCATATCTCCATTAATCACACATACACATACACACAGAGCGGAGGGACAGCACCCAGGTCCTAAGTTCAAGCCCCGCAAATAAAATAAAGGAAAGAAATTCTTTTCTGTGAATTCTTGTCTGTGTGTTAGTGAATGATCCACTATGGTATTGTTCACTTAAGTACATCATGTTAAGAGTACTGTTGGAAGGGTACCCTAACAATAGTCTTTTTCTTTTTTCTTTATTTTAAATCAGTTGGCTTCCTGAGGCTCAGGTGGTCCAAAGAGCTCTGAATTCTGCAGCTAACAATGTGTATCAGTATGGAAGAGAATGGATAACCCACAAGGTAAGAGAAGGATCTTCCAGTGACTTTCTTGTTGCAGTCTTTATAGGTAGTGACTTCCTACCTTGGAGAAAGCAAAAATGGAGATTTCATTTGAAATGCTTTCCATGTTTGAGATAGTCATAAGTCTACAGGTAGGCAAGCAGCATGCAGTAAAATTAAACCTTTAGGATAATCATATTAATTAATTCTGGTTACCCAAACAGTCTTAACGCATTGCAACTTAAATTTTTTTCCTAAGATATATCTGATTCATTATTTTGCTGATTCATTATATGACAGAGTTGTCACTAAACTTGGGGGATAAATAACTCCGTGGATAAAAAGGTATTAAATTGCTTTTCAGGAGGATGATATCTGAGGACCATGATTTGAGCCAGCCTGGGCAAGAAAGTCTTATCTACTCTTAAATACCAAAACGCTGGAAGTGAAACTACCTTTGAGCTAGAAAAACTCAGGGACAGGGTCGAGGTTTTGAGTTCAAGCCCCAGGACAGGCGTGTGCGCAAGCAAACACATACACACACACATACACACCAGGCTCTGACGCACACACGCACAAACACATACCAGGCTCTGAGTTCAAGCCCCAGGGCAGGCGTGTGCGCAAGCAAACACACACACCAGGCTCTGAGTTACACACACACACACACCCGGCTCTGAGTTCAAGCCCCAGGGCAGGCGTGTACGCAAGCAAACACACACACACCAGGCTCTGAGTCACCCACACCCACACCCGGCTCTGAGTTCAAGTCCCAGGGCGCGCGCGCACACACACACACACACACACACACACACACACACACACACGGCTCTGAGTTCAAGCCCCAGGGCAGACACACACACACACACACACACACACACGGCTCTAAGTTCAAGCCCAGGACAGGCGTGTGCATAAGCAAACACACACACAGTATTAAGTCCTCCTACCTGTTGTTGCTCCTGCTGTGGCAGTTTTTAGTTACATTGAAACTTTGGAAGGAACCTGTGAACTTTTTGCCACTTTACAGATGAGGACACAGACTCAGCAAGGCTCAATAGCTCCTCAGTGATGTTGAAGTATAGTGGTTTTAAACTGATGACTAACTCCAGATTCCTCTTCTTTTTGAATGGTTCCTGGTAGTGCATCTGTGGAACTGGAATGAGGGCTTTCAGGGAACACTTCAGATAAACTTGGAAGAAATAGCAGATAAAGAAGAGTATGGGAAGTGGCACTGTGGCTCAATGTGGTAGAATTCTAGCCTTGAGCAAAAGAGTTCAGAGGCAGTGCCCAGGCCCTGAGTTTAAGCCCCATGACTGACCAAAAAGAAAAGAAAAGAAGAGTGTATTTTAAGGTTATTTATGTGTCAGAGGGGAGAGAGCTTTATGAAGGGCTCCTGAGTGATAAAGGAAAAGATACAATGCAGTTTATATTAGCCTCTGCAAGATCTACTTGGAATCCTTTCCTAGTATTAATCATGGGAGTAAAGGTAATTTGCAATATTAATATCCCAAAGCAATTAGGATCATGTGGTGATTGATAAAACTTGTTTCAGTGAAGTTGTTGCCCAGAAAATAAGGTGTTTCTTGTTGAAAATTCAAAACCAAAATCTCTCCCTGCCTTAATTACAGAAGGTATGCTATATACCCATATGTATGTTTATCTGCCAACCTAAAGATAGAACTGTAGTCAAGTTAAAAGTTAAGAGCTTCGGAGCTGGAAAGGTGGCTCAGTGGTAGAGTGCTTCCTTGCATGCATGAGGCCCTGGGTTCGATTCCTCAGCACCACATAAGCAGAAAAGGCAGAAGTGGTGCTGTGGCTCAAGTGGCAGAGCGCTAGCCTTGAGCTGAAGAGCTGAGGGACAGCGCCCAGGCCCAGAGATCAGGCCCCATGACCGGACCCCCCCCAAAAAAAAAAAAAGTTAAGAGCTTCTCTTGAGTCTCTCCCAGATACCAAATAGCATATGTCAGATCTTTTAATAAAGAAATTTATTGAACATTGAGATATAAATTACTATAGATATAGCTTTCTGAATGTTAGAGGAGCAAAAGCCATACATTGCAGAGGCTTATATCCCTCTGTTAATATGTTGTTTTGCTGACGGTGCAGCATTTTATTCTGATTTATATATTTGAAAGAAATTTCTGTTTGGGATGTTGTTAAGTTTGGAGAATAAGTATAATGAAAGTGAATTTGGGGTAGCTGGAACAATGTGTCTTAGACTTTTAAAGAAGTAAATTTCAAATTAGAGAAAAGAAGTAAGTTTGAAATTTTTTGTTCGTGATTCTAAAAGTAAAAATGGCTGAAGGGGAATAGGCATTCATAACAAAAATCACAAAAATACATGTAGTCCTGATTGAGAAGACAGCGGGATAATAGCTGAAAACCATTGAAGGTACATTTAACTGGCTGAAGTTCTTAAAAAATGACCCATTTTGAAACTGGAGATACGGTTTCCGACATCTTCTCTAGCTAACCTATTAGCTTCACTTTAGAGAGGGCTGAAGCTAGAGGGGAAGATAGATGTCTTTAGGGAATAAAATATTAATATATAATCTTTAATAAATAGTTTTTAATGTATGTGTTTGGGTGTGTGTGTGAGCCTAAGGATTGAACCCAGAAAACTTGCATATGTTAGGCAAGTTCTCAATCAAAGTAATTTCAATAAAATAAGTAGGATAAGATTTTATAATAAGTATGAGTTATGTTGTCTCGGTTTAGTTACATCCCACAAGCCCAGAAGTCAATCACTTCAGCCACAGTTATCTGGAGTCCTATTATCTTTTTGTAAACAACCTAAGGGAAAGATTTGTGTCTATAGCTAAGGTCCTAAATTTCTTCTGAAGTTCTCATAAAAAATAAAAAAGGCCCATGTAACATGAAACTTGTATAATGGATATGCACCCAAAAGCAAAACTTCTTTGTGGGTAGATAAAGTCAAATAGGTCAATAAGCATGGCTTCATTTGCACCATCTCTGGTAACCTGAATTAGCTCTCTTAGAGACCTGAGAATAGAAGAAAGAAAAAGCCAGAAGATGAGAGAGAGAGAGAGAAAGAGGGAAAAAAATTTACTGGGAACCTAGGGGAATAGTAACAAAGTAACATAATATGGCTAGAAATAAAGTCTAGAACATTTTAGTTTGATTGGAGCAAATGAATAGAAAAATAGCATGTATTAGCAAATTGTTGCCTAAAATACTAAATATTAAAATATTTGTATTTTTTTCCAGCTGCATAAAATTTTAGGAGATAAGATGAATAATACTGCTGTAATTGAGAAGCAAGTACTAGAACTCTGGGATAGACTATATCATTCTTGGTTTGTAAAGGTAAGTTATTTTGCCTAAGGATTTCTGTTGTAAACTAATAGTCTTTTTAATTCATATAATAATTGACTGAATAGGATTGTGTTAGTACTGGAATTTCATTTATTGAAAAATATAAACAGCAAGAGTCTAAGTGTTATGTTACTAAAAGTGAACTTGTTTCATTTATTGGTCTCCATAGCAAGACCTGTTCATCTCTCTGGTGTATCAGTATTCCATCAAACTCTGCACATATCATATACATGTTGTTCCACTAGAGAGGTCCTGTGCAGTAGAAATGTAGTGCAAGGTACATTGTCTTTTTTCCCAGTGCTGGAGATTGGACCCAGGGTTTGTGTATGTTAAGCTTAAGCTCTACAACTGCGCTACATACACCATTCAGCCCCTGCAGGATACATATATGATGTTTCTACTAGCTATATTAAACAACTAAAACAGATGTGATTACTTTTATAAAATGTATTTATTGATAGATTTTATATCCTTCTACAAAATCTTCCAAATTTAATGTGCCTTTAACGCCAGTGGCACACTTCTCAGGTTTTGTGCTAGTAGTCCCATGCTGCTAGTTGCTATTGTTTTGGATAATACAGTTCCACACATTAAGACTTTTTAATGAGATACTGAAAAGTGTTAGAAAACGCTTAAGATAACCTTGTATGCCATTTATGCTTATGTGCTCTTTATTTCAAAATTTGTGATGGGGCATAACACAATCTTTCACTAAGTATAAAAATGATTATTTTGAAAGCATACAGTTCTGCTGAGCCATGCTCTATCATATGTTTTGTGGGCCATCAAGAGCTATGCTGTGTATGAGTGTGGCAGAAGTGGTCATCTTTTCTCTAGGGTTGATAGAGGCGAGGAGAAGTAGATAAAAATCTCATTTGGCATGGAAGATTATGGGGCTGACTTTCTCTTCCATGAATTTCACTGTTCCATAAATAGTGATGTGATTCAGATTGTGTAGTTTGGCTGTGGGATGAGTTGAGTGAATAATGTTGGTTTTTGTGAATTTCAAAGAAGGTGAAATAAAACAGCTAAGGGTGTGTTAGATAGAGTACTCATGTATCGATTCTATCTGCTGAGAAACTAGGTAATTCGTAAGGTTATATTTATTTTCTTTTACTAATTTTGGGTTGTGTATGTGAGAGTATGAGTATGTAAGTGGTGATACTGGGCCTTGACCTTGGCCTTGCATGCAATCTCAGCTTTTTGACTCATAGTTGGCACTATACCATTTGAGCCACACTTTCAATAAGGGCTTCTTAATACACAGCTACTCTTATCCCTCATCCCTTTTTTTTTGTTGTTGTTGAACTCTAGGCCTGGGAGTTGTCCCTCATGCTCTACCACTTGAGCCGCAGCGCCACTTCTGGTTTTCTTGTAGTTTATTGGACATAAGAATTTCACAGACATCTCCTGCATGGGCTAGCTTTGAACCACAATTCTCAGATCTTAGCCTCTTGCTTAGCTAGGATTACAGGCATGAGCTACTGGTGCTAGGCTCCCTCATCTCTTTTGAGCCTCTTTTGATGATGTAGGGAGGATCAGTCTTAAGCCCAGATCTGCAGGTGGTTAAGTATAGTGTAGAGTCTGCTTTTTGTCTTTTTGCAAAAGTGAGGGGATTAACATCACTGAAAAAGTGGGAGAGCAGAAGCATATACAGAACGTTAAGAACTTACCAGCTAAGCTTTAACCTCACCACTGTGTTTATTTGTACATCTTTCAAATTGGGTTATTTCTACACCCCCGCCCATGATAGGTGAATTACCTTTCCTTTTTTTATTGTTGGTTCTTCACCATCTTGTGTAGGGGATTAGTAAAGAAGATGAGAGAAGAGGGAAGAAACCATAAACACGATACCAAGAAAAAGGTAGAATAGCTTAAAAAAAAAAAAAA
>NW_012277682.1:0-1492 GCF_000151885.1 Dipodomys ordii
GGACAGCGCCCAGGCCCAGAGTTCAAGCCCCACGGCCGACCAAAAAATAAAAATAAAAAAAAATAAAAAAATGAAATAAAGCACTCAAAGAACTCCTGATATCGTGAGAAATTACCAGGGGCATCTGATTATACATGCAAGCCCCTTATCTCTTTGCTTTGAGCCTCTTCAAAAACAAAAACAAAAAAACCCCTCCAACATTTGCTAAAAACAACTAATTTAGCAGTTGTCTTCTCCTACCTGATAGTAAAATATCCTGCCCCAGGTAGCCTGGGATTATTGCCATTGTTGGCTAATTGAAACAGAATGGAATGTAAAGGCAGGGCTAAGTATGGTTTTCTCCTTTGTACTCTGGTAGACAACTCAATGTCACTGTTACTAGTACTGTTCTACTTGCTTCTGTATATCCCCCTTGCATTGGTTTCTTCAGGAATCAAAGGAGATGGAGTCAGTTTTTGGATGCTCTGCTTGAATGGGAAAATGGAGGTGGAAAGTAGTAGTGGGGTTAATGGAGTTAAATACTTGAATTAATATTGAACAGGCAGCATGGGCTTGAAAATTAGATAGACGCAGTTGCTTTGAGATATTAGGCAAGATATGAAATCTTTCTAAACCTCAGCCTTTTATCAGCAAGAGAGGCAAATAAAAGAATCTTTTTATTAAAGTTGTTGTGAAATATATTGAAAATGCATAAATAATATTTGAGACAATGGCTAGGTTATGGTAGTCACTCAAATAAGTGCTCTTTATTCGAGAGATACTTCTCACATTACCATCCAAATATTAAAGCTGATCAGCATAACAATTTGAAAGATCCTATCACCATTTCCAATGGGAATAATTTGAATTGTGATTTCTGGTTTCTGACACTGGAAAGGCAAAATGCTGGCCTCTCTTTTGATCCTGATTAGCATCTATATGAGTGGATTTTATGTAAATGAGGTATTTGCATTCACTGTGGCTGGAGGACTGAGTTCTAAGTCATGTGGACACTTTGGCACCTTATTCTCAATCAGACACACAGTCCTAGGTGTGTCATACAGCCCACCTAGGTCTTTTTATGTCTGATTGAATCAGAAATTAAACAAACATGTGAACTGCCACTGCTTTAATTAATGACACATGCTTCCATTCTTTATAGTTTGGACAAATAGTCAAGATTTTCCATGTAGCTCTAGGCAAATTTCAATTGAAGATAAATCTCTCCAATTTAAAAACTTACCTTTCCAAACTTGGAAAAAATTATATTAAGTGAAGTAAGCCAGGCCCAAAGAAACATAGGTTCCATGGTTTCCCTTATATGCAACATCTAGTATATGTATGAGTCAAGCGGAAAAGGTCAGATAATGTGATGTCAGGAAAATGAACCCTTAGATATGTATTTTAATGTTTTTTTTTTCCTTCATGCATGTGTTTCTAACGCATTTATAAGATTATCTCTTTGTTGCTTTGTATGTCCCTCCCCCACAGTATAACCCCTGCTTTCACTATA
>NW_012277683.1:0-1039 GCF_000151885.1 Dipodomys ordii
CGCCCGACCCGGGCCGGCAGGTCCGCGGACTCTCCTCCCGGCCCCCTCGCTCACCTTTGGAACACCGACCGCGGCAGCACAGGCGGGAACAGCCCCCGCTCGTGGGGGACTCCGTGGGCAAGATGGCACGGGGCCGGGACTGCGCACGCGCGCGCGCACTCGCAGCGCCAGCCCCGCGGCCTTGAGCGCTGACGTCACGGGCGGGGAAACTACATTTCCCAGAAGACGTTGCGTTCCCGCTTAAACCGGGCCAAGTCCGTCAAGGGCCGGAGGCCCCGGACGTGGTGGGCGAGGCGGCTAGTACCGTCCCCGCTTGTCCCCACCCCCGGGACCGAGCGCGGGCCTCTTCATTAACTTCCGAACTACGAGCCGCGCCGGTGGCTCGCGCCAGGCGGCTGAGGTCTGAGGACCGCGGTTCGAGGCCAGCCCGGGCAGTTGCTGCTTCCTGGGCGCCGTCCCGAGCCGCGCCCCCGGCTGGCGCCCTGCCACGTGGGCCGCAGCGCCACTTCCGGCGTCCTGCGGCGGCTTTCCCGCCCGCGCTGGCCCCCGCCCCGCGGAGCCCCGGCGCCCGGCCTCTTTACAGTTCCTGTTGGTGGTGGGGTTTGAACTCGGGGCCTGGCGCTGCCGCCACGGCTCCGCTTCCAGTGCTCTGGCGGATAACGGGAGCAAGCGCCTCACAGAGGGGCTGGGGTGTGGTGGGCGGTGGGGCTGGCCTGGCGCGCAGGCGGCCCTGGGTTCGAGTCCTCAGCACCACAGACACAAAACGCCAGCCGTGGTAGAGCGCCAGTTCCGGAGTGCGAGCCCCAAGCCTGCCAAACAAAGCAAAAACAAACCTTCAACCTCAGATCTCAGCCTCCTGAGCTGCTGGGTTTGCCGGTGTGAGCCACCAGTGCCCGGCTGTATGCTGACTTTATATGGATTCCTTGTATAAGAATTGCTTTCTGGGGCTGGGAAGGTGGTTCAGTGGTAGAGCGCTTGCCTTGCATGCTCAAGGCCCTGGGTTCGATTCCTCAGCACCACATAAGCAAAAAGAAAAAAG
>NW_012277684.1:0-1270 GCF_000151885.1 Dipodomys ordii
AAGCCCCACGACTGTCAAAAAATAAATAAATAAATAAATAAACGAGGTACTAAGCTCAAGGAATGGAGCCTCCTCCTCCTTTTCCTACTCCGACTTCTGCTGTTCAATATGGTGGCTGTATGACTTAGTGCTTGGTAATGTGGCTGTTTCTGAGGAACTCCCACTTGTTGCTATGGCTACCACACTGGACATAAAACCAAGGCAGTAAGATTCCTTACAAGTTTACCCCAGAATGCCGCGGTAACACACAATTAGTTATTTCAGGATGAAAATAAAAATTAAAAGCAAAAGGCAAACCCCTCTGTATATCACCTTAACAACAATAAAATTAAAAATACTAAAAGCAAAACCTAACATTTGTTTCATAACCAGAAATTTGGCTTTAAGACTTTTCAAAAGTCTCACATTTCTATTAATGTAGAAAAGTAATATAGTCTAAGTTCATAAAGTTTTCTGGCTTCCCTTTTGTGTGTTTTGTTGTTGCTGATCACTTGGCTTGAACTCTGGGTGCTATCCCTCAGCTCTTCAGCTCAAGGAGAGCAGCTTCCCACTTGAGCCACAGCACCACTTCTGGTTTTCTGGTGTTAATTGGAGACAAGCCTGACCAGGCTGGCTTTGAACTGTGATCGTCAGATCTCATCCTCCTGAGTAGCTAGGATTACAGGCGTGAGCCACCAGCGCCTGATTTTTTGCTTCCTTTAAGTCTTCAAAATCCATTATGACTTTCAATATGATATTCCAACTATCTCTATTATCTCTGATCATCATGTAGAATTGGTGGGAAGCTCACCTAAAACCGGCTTCTCTACTCTCTCCTTAGCTCTTGTCACTCTTGTTTGCCTCTGACAAGGGCCATCTGCCGCGGCCTGTGGCTAAGCCATCACAGACCACTGTACTTTGTACCAAGACTTTACCTCAGCCAGGTGAGACGGGTACAATGACAGACCTTTTAGCTAAGCTGTATACATGTAGACTATTTCTATGGGCTTCTAAGTCAACTCCTCCATATACTGTAAAGCAGTGGTGAAAATGCTTTAAGTAGTCACAAAACACTGTATAAACCCTTAATTAAAAAACTTCAGCAGCCAGGCGCTGAGATCTGAGGATCATGTTCAAAGACAGCCCAGGAAGGAAAGGCCACGAGACTTTTTTTTTTTTGGGTCCAGTCGTGGGCCCTGAACTCTGGGCCTGGGCGCTGTCCCTCAGCTCAAGGCTAGCGCTCTACCACTTGAGCCACAGCGCCACTTCCGGCTTTTTTCTTTTTGCTTAT
>NW_012277685.1:0-1772 GCF_000151885.1 Dipodomys ordii
CCACAGCGCCACTTCCGGCTTTTTTCTTTTTGCTTATGTGGTGCTGAGGAATCGAACCCAGGACCTCAGGCATGCAAGGCAAGCGCTCTACCACTGAGCTACCTTCCCAGCTCCATCACATGTATTTCTTAGCAGATATATTTTCTTTCTTTTTTTTTTTTAAAGTACATTTATTTATTTTACTTATTTATTTTGGGTCCAGTCGTGAGGGCCTGAACTCTGGGCCTGGGAGCTGTCCCTCAGCTCTTCAGCTCAAGGCTAGCACTCTAACTTGAGCCATAGTGCCACTTCCGGCTTTTTTCTTTTTTGCTTATGTGGTGCTGGGGAATTGAACCCAGGGCCTCATGCATGCAAGGCAAGCACTCTACCACTGAGCCACCTTCCCAGCTCAGCAGATATATTTTCTAATACAAGTTTAGTTACAGCTTTTTCTTTTAAAGTATTATGTACATAAGTTTATTTACCTAAATGAAAGTGTTATTAAGATACATCTTGAAGTATAGAGCCCAAATCCGGTAGGTATTAACATCATTGGCTTGTCTTTGTGAAAACCTCTGAAATGGTTTACTCCAATTGACCTCCTTCTCAAATCAAGAACAGGTGAGTCTAAACTACCTATTTCACAACTATACTTATGTATAGTATAAGATTTATGTCATCTGAGAATTGTGGTCTAAGCCCATTTATCATGTTTTGAACCCTTACCTGATGTACCATTAAGGACTGGACCTGTCGCTTGAGCACCTGCATTCTGGCTGTTGTGACAACTGATCGAACATCTGGCACCACACTCTCACTGAGGATCTCACTGATGAGGCGGTGGTTCCTCTGGAAACGGGCAGTGGCTGTATGCTTCATTGAAAAGCCATCGTCATAATCTGGGATGAAGGAGAGGTTTTGGAAATCAGGTCCTTTGTAGCCACAAGAAAGTGAACTCACTGGCCAACACCAGGGAAGTATGGGACAGACACGTGGAAGGAACCAGAGGACAGAATGTGCTCACTGGCCTAAGAATTGGCTTCACAAAGTGGTTAAGTGACATGGGGGTCTGAGGCCTGGCTGAAAGAAAAAGAGATCTATCCATGTCTCTGGTGGCCTCACCTGAGCACAGGAACTGAAATTCTGCTGGACATTTTACTATCCTTCTGGTAGTGAGCTAAGTCATAATAACTGATAAACATATAATCTGGGCAGTATCTTTGCCACAGTAGCTATCTAAAATTAATACAAATGTTATTAACTTATTGCAGCAGAGAAACATCCTCTGTAGTGATATCCAGTGGCCCAGACAGCATTTACATTTCATTGGATTAAAAAACCGTGAAGGTAGGCTGGGATGTAGCTCAGTGGCAAAGTACTTGTCTAGCAAGTGCAACATCTGGAATTCAATGCTCAAAGAAAGAAAAGATAAAAAAACAAAACAAAGAACAGTAAAAAAAACAAACTCAAAAAACCCCATGAAGTCCTGCAGTAACTATGTAGAAAAAAAAACTTGATTCCAAATTTACTTTTAACAATTGTTAGTTTACACAGAACATCCACAAGCTGAGGTCATCATGCAGTGGTGTTACCAAGTTCAGACATGTACAGAATGGATCTGACTTATATGTTTATTTAAAATAATCATATAGGGCTGGGAAGGTGGCTCAGTGGTAGAGTGCTTGCTTTGCATGCCTGAAGCCCTGGGTTCGATTCCTCAGCACCACATAAGCAAAAAGAAAAAAGCCGGAAGTGGCGCTGTGGCTCAAGTGGTAGAGCGCTAGCCTTGAGCT
>NW_012277686.1:0-2223 GCF_000151885.1 Dipodomys ordii
GTCTCCAGACTCCTACCTCAACATAACCAGAGAGAGGAAAGTCTTTCCGAAAAGGATGTCCCTCGAAGCCATAATCTGTCAGGATCCTCCTTAGGTCAGGATGGTTAGCAAAGAAGACTCCAAACATGTCCCAGATCTACAAACACAATGTTCTCAGGCAACCAGGACAGCAAACCCAACAACAGAGATGAGTGGCCATACTGATTTTAACTATGGTTCAAACCAGTTCTGGCAACTCTGGCCCAGAGGCAGAGCCCACCATGTAGAGTAACTCACCTCCCTCTCATACCAATTGGATGCCTTATACACAGAGACACTGGATTCTAGGGGTGTCAGCTCATCTGTATAAGTCTTCACACGAACCCGTGAGTTAAAGCGCAGAGATAACAGGTTGTAGACAATCTAGGGGGAACAGAAAGAGCTGGAGGAACCAGATGGTTCAAGTTTCAGGTTAACAATACAGCAAGATCCTATCTCAAAAAAGGGGGTGGGGAGACTGGGAATGTGGCTTAGTGGTAGAGTACTTGCCTAGCATGCATAAAGCCCTGGGTTCAATTCTTCAGTACCACAAAAACAGAAAAAGCCAGAAGTAGTGCTGTGGTTCAAGTGGTAGAGTACTAGTCCTGAGCAAAAGAAGTTCAGGAACAGTGTCTAGGCCCTGAATTCAAGCTCCAGGACTGGCACAAAAAAAAAAAAAAAAAAAAAAAATCAGGCCAGTAATCCTAGCTATTCAGAAGATCTGAGATCCAAGGATCATGGGTCAAAGCCAGCAATGGGAGAAAAATCTATGAGGCTCTTCTTTCCAATTAACTACCATGAAACCAGAACACTTAGTGCCCAATGGCCCAAAGTGGTAGAGTGCTATCCTTGAGCAAAATAAGCTCAGGGACAGCATCCAGGCCCTGAGTTCAAGCCCCACAACCAAAAAAAGAAAAATCAAAACAATGTTTGAGGTTATGCAATCAGTTAACAACAGACCCAATATTCACCTTCAGTGTCTACTAAATGCTACAGCCCTGGTTCAATTGCTATGTTTTACTGTTTGACCTAAACTGAAACTGTAAGGAAGCAAGCTACAGTTCCCATAGATGGCTGTTACCTGAAAATGTCCTATTCCCTTCCTTAGTCTTACTACTCAAACCACCTCAAATCTGGCTAACCTCAAAACGGTTCTGTCGAGTTGGAATGTCTACTGCTGTCAAGTCAGACAAGGATTTGAACTGTGCATTGGTGTGATCCCTGAGGAAAGTCAACACTGGGATGATTCCATCAGGATGGATACAGATCTCCAACTCATTGAAGCAGGTCACCTATAGACAGGGAAGAGGGAAGACAAAGCCATTAGGGAGCAGTAACTTTAACTAGACTTAGTTTAAGGTAGAGAAAGAAGATTGGGCTTGGGATGAAACCTATGGTTTCTTTCAAGACAGACTGCCCATTCCCATATGCCCTGAGGACATAGTTCTTTCTTTACCCAGATCTAAGGACACTAGAGAACATTACCTGAACTTGTTGAACATACTTGGGCAGGATTTCAGCCACATATTCTCCAAAAGCTGACAGTTGCTTGTGGATTACATCATTCTGTTGTCTAACAGTGGCTGGAAGGAAAAGCATATTTAAGAAGGCAGCAACTGCTGGGCACTGGTGGCTCACACCTGTAATACTAGCTACTCAGGAGGCTGAGATAATGAGGATCACAGTTCAAAGCCAGCCTGGGCAGGAAAGTCTGTGAAACTCTTATCTCCAGTAAACCAACAGAATACTGGAAGTGGTGCTGTGGCTCAAGTGGTAGAGTGCTAGCCTTGAGCTGAAGAGCTGAGGGATAGTGCCCAGGCCCAGAGTTCAAGCCATATGAACGACCAAATAAATAAATAAATAAATAAATAAGGCAACAACCATCCCTGTCTTTAGTCTCTTGGGCTGAAAGGATGTTATTTCAGTAGGGTTCCTTGAAGAATCTTAAGAATGGCTCAGGTGGTGAGTCCTTATTCTAAGGATTAGGAAGTGGTGAAAACCTGGGGAAAATGTTAACTCATTTCATAGAACACAGGCTTTTGGGCTGGGAAGGTGGCTCAATGGTAGAATGCTTGCCTTGCATGCATGAGGCCCTGGGTTCGATTCCTCAACACCACATAAGCAAAAAGAAAAAAGCCAGAAGTGGTGCTGTGGCTCAAGTGGTAGAGCGCTAGCTTTGAACTGAGGAGCTGAGGGACAGCGCCC
>NW_012277687.1:0-1888 GCF_000151885.1 Dipodomys ordii
AGTGGTAGAGCGCTTGCCTTGCATGCATGAGGCCCTGGGTTCAATTCCTCAGCACCACATAAGCAAAAAGAAAAAAGCCCGAAGTGGCGCTGTGGTTCAAGAGGTAGAGCACTAGCCTTGAGCTGAAGAGCTGAGGGACAGCGCCCAGGCCCAGAGTTCAGGCCCCACGACTGGACCCCCACCCAAAAAAAGAAAAAACATCTTGTCTTTTCTTCAAAGAAGTTACAAAAAATGTGTCATCTTATTCTTTTCCCTATTTTCACACCCACGATATTAAAAGATGCTCAGACCCACAGTTAAGAATGGTGTGACATGACACTGAGAGAATTATTTGTGTTCTAGTTAAGACTGGATTATGCTGGAAATGTCTAACTGGGTGAACCTTGAAGAAAACCAACCATAAAAGCTAGTGGCCTTAAAATTCATAAACACTAAGTTTACTTTGAAAAAAGTAGCTATCTTCTTTTGAAGTTTTGTGACAGCAACCTCTTTTGGTTTGCTTATTTGTTGGGAGCTTGGGATAGTGTAATCAAGTCATTGGAGAGATTTTGGTCAATTCTAAATTGGATATGCCAACTGAATATGGATACATTTTAATATAAAATTAGGAAAATGAGAACCAATTAGTGTATTCTGCTCTCTTCACACTCTTAAAAACATGTATTTTGAAGTTTGAATTGGGAACCCAAGGATGTAAGGTTTTGTTCTAAAACTATTCTTAAAAATGAGGCTGCACTGTGGTTTTGGGACAGGAGTATAAGTAATTTTTCTGCTCTAATTCGTTCAGAATATTGTTCCATATATATATTTAAGGCATTTCTTCCTGTTTGCACTCAGGGTTAATATGTCAAATTTTCAGAAGAAAATGAAGGAATTTAGGAACATTTATTATATACTATTGAATCTTACACATGGCACTTTCTCAATGTGACCTGAAGGTGCACACATCCAAAGAAATCCATCTTTTCTTTAAAACAAATGTTGGCTTTCCCTTCCCATGCCCTGTATCCTTCAGAATGCCTTCTCTGTGTCCTCTGACCCCAGTCCAAGATGGTAAAACAGCCTCTGTCGGCAAACGGCCTTGTGAGTGGTCATCCTTGAGTGTGGGCAAAGGTGGATGAATTAATATGGCTATCTATGTATTCTAGCAAAGGAAAGTGTATTTATTTTGACACAAGGAAATACTGATCTGCATTAAACTTTTCTTAGTCTGTGAGTGGCCCCTTAGTGACATGAGGGTCATTTGCTCAGCAAACACCTGCTGAGCGGCTCTGCTGGGCCTGCTGTGGCTGCGCACATGGTGAACCTGACTTCATGCCCTTTCATTGCTCTGGTCTGGGTGGTGATAGGGACTGTCACACTGGTTTCAGGAACTGAGGTGTTCCTCACAAGCAAAACATTGGGAAACTGGAAATAACATACTGGGGAGCTAATTTATTTGCCTAAAGGGAGGTGTAGGAGTCACTACTCTCATTTGGTCTGCCAAGGATTTCCTTGTTGCTCTGCACAAGTAGAGGTTATACTTGGTAGGATGCCAAACATCAGACGTGCGCCCAAATGCTTGTGTTCTATGGGCTTCAATTCAGAAAAAAAGAAAATAAACATTTTAATACATACTCATGTGTATCATCTTTTTCTATTAACCTTTTTTTTTCTCCTAGTCAGGGTTTCTCCTTGTTTCCTATATGCGTTTCCTGCCTATCTCATAAAGGACAGCTTGCCTCTTTTGCCTCCACTTAACCTTCCACAGGGATTGCTTCACAGTATCCAAGGGGTAAGAAGTTGAATCTTCTCGGGCTGGGAAGGTGGCTCAGTGGTAGAGTGCTTGCCTTGCATGCTCAAGGCCCTGGGTTCGATTCCTCAGCACCACATAAGCAAAAAGAAAAAA
>NW_012277688.1:0-1788 GCF_000151885.1 Dipodomys ordii
CAAAAAGAAAAAAGCCAGAAGTAGCGTTGTAGCTCAAGTGGTAGAGCACTAGCCTTGAGCTGAAGAGCTGAGGGACAGCGCCCAAGCCCAGAGTTCAGGCCCCACGACTGGACCCCCCCCCAAAAAAAAAAACAGAAATATATGTGTTCCAGGTGTTGAATATGAAATCACTACAAAACAAAACATGGAATATAATATTGTACTTCAAATCACTGTCAAGTACCTATCTATGCAGTAGAAAGTGACAATGATCACTTTTTACCCGAATTTTAACCTACCAAATGTATAGCACAGTCCTACCTCTACTTAATTGCCTACCTCTTTCCTTGGATTTCTGTAACCATCTTCTAACTAGCGCCTATTCCTCATTTTCTCCATGTTTCTAAGTTGTTTTTTTTTTTTGTTTTGGTCCAGTCATGGGGCCTGAACTCTGGGCCTGGATGCTGTCCCTCAGCTCTTCAGCTCAAGGCTAGCACTCTACCACTTGAGCCACAGCGCCACTTCTGGCTTTTTTTTTCTGCTTATGTGGTGCTAAAGAATCGAACCCAGGGCCTCATGCATGCAAGGCAAGCACTCTACCACTGAGCCACCTTCCCAGCCCTGTTTCTAAGTTTTTATATACTATGAGAAATAAATTAACAAAACCAGTCTTGCATGCTAGGTAAGCACTCTACCACTAAGCCATATTCCCAGACCAAAACCAGTCTTAATAGTGTTTTGGTGTAATTATTTGAAGGGAGCTGGAGAAAGGGATTGCAGTGGTGGCAGAGAGACATTTCTCCTCCTGAGAAATTCACTTTCAGCCTCCAGAACAGTGAGAAAACACAGGTTCTTCACCTCATCCACACTGGTGTTTTATTATGACTCACTCAGCAGAGCAACAAAAATGAGCTTAGAGTGAATCAATCACAATTGACTCGTCACCAGTGAGTTATCAAATATGAAGTAAGCATTGAAGTCATTTCTGGGTTACTCATTCAAAAACAAATGTTTAAGACACCTGTCTTTATTTACCCACCAATGAAACCAGAAGTGGAGCTATGGCTCAAGTGGTGGAGCATTAGCCTTGAGCAAAAGTCCATAAGGACACTGCCTAGGCACCAAGTTAAAGCTGAAGGACTTGTACCCACACATAAAGAAAATGCATCCCCAAATGTGTGTCCTCCCATGTTCTCTGAATGTTTTAAACCAACTTGGGGACAAAAGGTGATGAGTCATATTTTACTACCGTGACATTTTGTAATAATTAAGGAGTAATATCTTCCTTCAGAACTTCCATTCAAAAGCTGAACTGGAAATAGTAAGTCATTTGTCTTATAATACATGGACCACATATACAGTGTAGAAATCAATGCTCTCATGCCCTTGTCTCAAATCATGACAGACATTTCCCATCTATGGCACCCCAAACTACTTTGGAGATGATCTGACTCCAGTCTCAAAGGGCCGGAGACCCTATTTCTGAGAAGAGTTTATAAAAATTACCTTGGCAAAACATTCCTTACTATAAAAGACACAAGTCAACAATTTCATTCTCTTGATTAGTTGTTAAGCTTGACAGTAATTAATGCCCATCCTTTGGATAATATTCAGAGACATCATCCCCACTCAATACAATGGGAAGATGAGAAATGTTGGTTCAGTGAGTACCCAAGAGCAAATAGTTGTTTCTTATTACACCTAGCTTACCTCTGTTATATTCCTTAGTTTTCTTTTTTCTTTTCTTTTTTTTTTGGTCGGTCGTGACGCTTGAACTCTGGGCCTGGGCGCTGTCCCTCAGCTCTTCAG
>NW_012277689.1:0-2114 GCF_000151885.1 Dipodomys ordii
CTCAGCACCACATAAGCAAAAAGAAAAAAGCCAGAAGTGGTGCTGTGGCTCAAGTGGTAGAGTGCTAGCCTTGAGCTGAAGAGCTGAGGGATAAGCACCCAGGCCCAGAGTTCAGGCTCCACGACCGAACCCCCCCAAAAAATAAATAAATAAATAAAACAACCTCAAATGTATCCTGGGTAGTGAACAAGCAAATAATATCTTGTTTCTGGAGACTTCTAGCTTCTTTTGTCAGCAACTCTTTAAGTTTCTCATCTAAACATCTATTAGATGCCCAATGGCAGAAACACTATCTGATCTTCCCAATTGGCCAGCCCACCAAAGTCTCCTATCCAGTGTCTCTGGGAGGTGTCCTGCCTCAGACTTCCCAAGGATGTGGGTCCCCCCTGCGCCGACATGTCTGTGTTACTTTCAGCTTTCCCACCAAGAGCAAAAAGAAAAAAAGAGAAATAAAGTTCACAGCTATGATATTGAATCTGCTCAATTGTCCCAAGGAAATCACAAGAAAACATACAAAGAATCACTACTCTAAAAAGTGACAAACCCATTTGCTTTGCAATAGGCTGATGACAGACTTGTGTTGACAATAAATCAGCTATGGAAGTTAGAAGACGGAAATGAGTTACTAGTGTCAAATTCTTTTACCAATAACATTTTTGGGGGAAGATACAAACCTATTCAAAATTCAGAACTACAACTTCAAAAGTCTATTTGGAGATGCTTAACATTTATGAAATGAAAGCAGGGGACATAATAGCTCCAGGAAAACATTTCATAGCCCAAGTGCACCTAACAGGAGCCTTAAAGTCGATGGACTCAGAAGTTGCCTAGTTCAGCTATAAGACAAAAATCAGCAAAACAAGATGAAGTTGTGTAGCTAAACATAGTCAATTGAAAAAAGAACATTTCTCTGGTCTGAGAAATTAACAGAAACAACTAAAGTGTGAACCAAAGACATATTTTACATTTTATGAAACTTCCATTTTCCTCAGGGGAGAAACCTCTTGGTAACCCTAAAACTGTTTCCAATGCCCAGTTATTATTAATTCCCTTATATCTTCGTTCTCTTTATTTCCTAACATCAGATAATTCTGAGAACCAAGAATGCACTAAATAATCTCCCTCAAATCATATGATATTAATGCCATAGGGTGCAAGTTGTCTATTTCAGCACCAAAGCACTCCAAATATAACCCTTATTAACAGAAATGCATCTCTCTCTCTTTCTCTCTGAAATTCAGATCTCTCTGTGTCTTCTCTCTCTGTCTCTGTATCTCTGTCTCTCAACTGTCTTCTCTGTGAACCCTCTACAGGTTTCCAAGCACAATCTGAATGCAAAGCCCACCACACCCTGGGCCAAGTTCTGGGACTGTTACATGCACCTACTACCTCTTAGAGCTCCCTGATGGGCAGTCCACAACTTTCTGTGGGTACCTCACCATCACCCCCCCAATTTCTGTAAGAATGCAGACAGTAGTCCAGCACTCAGTGATAACAACCCCATACTGAGACCTTTCTAAGACTCCCAAAGTCCTTTGCTTTTAGGAATCTTGGGATCAGGCGGGCTGTGAAGGGCCAAGTAGAAAAAAGTTCTTTGACATAAAAGGTTAGAGGTCAAAAGTTTAAAAGCTCCTGACAGAAATCACAGGGTCCCCTTTGCCCTCTACCCCACCTCCTCTTTTTTATTTTTGTCTTTTGTCAATAACATCAAAGGCTTTAGGCAGTTCTTAATGCTATTATTGTTTTGCCTTTGGAATCCACTGAAATGCTGGCATGTTTATTGCACTGCATACTGAGAGCATTAAAATCACTCCTCTTCCCTGTCTCTTAAACTCTAACTCTCCTTGTCTTGGCTGCATCTTTGCTTATGGGGACATAAAGCTTTTAAGTAAAGATCTTAAGTGTTTCTTTCACCATGGTTGTAAAATAATAAAACACAGAAGTGGTCTCCTCACAGGAAAATCAAAGAGAAGGGAAAAAACGCCACTACTGGGGAAAGAAATGTTCTCTCCACTGGCTGGCATGTAAGAATGCAAAAGAGGCCAGAAACTGCTGGCTCACGCCTGCCATCCTAGCTACTCAGGAGGCTGAGATTTGAGGATCGTGGTTCAAAG
>NW_012277690.1:0-1287 GCF_000151885.1 Dipodomys ordii
GGGGGGGGGGGGGGGGGGCGGGTCCTTGGATAGTTCTGGACCCAATGTGCCCTCAACGCCATCTCCTACTTTCTGACTGTCCCTAGCAACCACAGGGGGAGTGGGGAGGGAGGCACAGGCCTCTCCAAGGAAACGGAGAGTTGCTGTCAGCATCCCCTTGGACTGGCTTGAATAGATCAGGGTCTAAACCAACAAACCCCAATTGCCAACACAGAGCAGCGGTAACTTTCTTAAGTCGCTGATAAGAGAATTTAAGGTTAACGGGGGCCTCCGGGTCTCCAGGCAGACCCCCGCTGCAGACAGGGAGGGCAGCAGCTCCATGGGCTGCTCGGGGCTCCCTCACCCACTATGAGGCCTGCCTGCCCGCTGCTCACTGCGCCCAGCCTTTCTCCCGTGGCAGCCGGCACTCACTTGACTCCGGCCCTTACCAAGACATGGCGGGTATCATAGCCACCAGCAAAGGTGCCCATCAGGACTCACCTGGCAGCAGCCCAGGCCTGGTCACACCAGAGACAAGACCTCCTCCCTGCTGGCCATCCTGGCCCACCCAGGCCCCTGGTCAGCAGAGTGACCAAGACTGGTCAGAGGGCACAGGCAAAGGGTGCAGGGGCCCTCGGCAGGGCACGTGGTGGGGGCATCCAAAGAAACCTGTGAGGTGGGCCGCAAAGAGCCACAGCGCTCCCCAAAGCCACAAGAAGGGGTGAAGACACACTGAGGCCTTGAGGGCCATAAACCACCGTGGGGCTGAGGGGTGACGGGGGCCCAAGGAGCACAGCCAGGATCTGTCAGCTCCCGAGGGGCCACGTGACGGGGGGGGGGGAGTCCAGCCACCCCACACCCTGGGCCCAGCAGGAGTTCAGATAATGGAGTTGCTCCCTCCTTCCTCTTGAGACAACCTCAGGCAGTCCAGCCCTGCAAGACCACTCTACTACAATAAGCAGAGACCTGACATCCAGACCCCACCGCACTGACATCCCGTGACTCACGAAGCCCCCAGGACCCAGGACCCCCTGTGACAGTGAGACCCCAGGACCCAGGACCCCCTGTGACAGCATTGGACCCCAGGACCCAGAACCCCCTGTGACAGCATGGACCCCAGGACCCCCTGTGACAGTGAGACCCCAGGACCCAGGACCCCCTGTGACAGTGAGACCCCAGGACCCAGGACCCCCTGTGACAGTGAGACCCCAGGACCCAGGACCCCCTGTGACAGCATGGACCCCAGGACCCAGAACCCCCTGTGACAGCATGGACCCCAGGACCCCCTGTGACAGCATGGACCCCAGG
>NW_012277691.1:0-1893 GCF_000151885.1 Dipodomys ordii
CTGTGGCTCAAGTGGTAGAGCACTAGCCTTGAGTTGAAGAGCTGAGGGACAGTGCTCAGGCCCAGAGTTCAGGCCCCACAACTGGACCAAAAAAAAAAAAAAGATTAGCTTACACCTTAGGAACTCCTCCACATATGAATTTTGGGGGTATCAATTGAATGTAAAAGTCTCACAAACTTTCCTGCCTGGGCTAGCTTTGAACCAGAATCCTTGGATCTCAGTCTCCTGAGTAGCTGGGATTGCAGCTGTGAGCCATCAGTGCTCAACATGAAACATTTTTCTGAGTGTAGGGTAATGGCACATACTACTAGGTGACAGAATATAAAATTCTGGGACTAAAGTTTGTGTGAGTAATGTTATTTTCTTATTTCACTTATAGGTCCTGAGAGTCAGTATACTAAGACTGCTCAGGAGATTGTGAATGTATGTTACCAGACATTAACCGAGGTAAGTGGTAAAAGAAAGGTCCCCTTGTGGTCTAGCTCTTTGCACTCTTCTTGTTCCTTGCACTGAGAGACTTTCCGTGTGTGTGTGTGTGTGTGTGTGTGTGTGTGTGCGTGTGTGTGTGCGTGTGCGTGTGTGCGCGCGCGCGTGTGCATGTACAGGCAGAGATACTGGGGTTTGAACTTGGGTCTTTGACACTGTCCCTGAGCTTTTTTCCCAGGCTAGATTTGAACTGTGATCCTTAGATCTCAGCCTTCTAAGGAGCTAAGGATTATAGGCATGAGCCACCAGCACCTAGCTCCTTATCTTTTGGTTTTGTTTTATCCATTGTAGGGCTTGAACTCAGCCTGGGTGCTTTCCCTGATCTCTTTTTTGTTCAAGGCTAGCTCTCTACCACTTTGAGCCACGCACACCACTTCTGGTTTTCTGGTGATTAATTGAAGATAAGAGTCTCAGACTGTGGAGCTGGGAAGGTGGCTCAGTGGTAGAGTGTTTGCCTTGCATGCATGAGGCCCTGGGTTTGATTCCTCAGCACCACATAAGCAAAAAGAAAAAAGCTGGAAGTGGTGCTGTGGTTCAAGTGGTAGAGCGCTAGCCTTGAGCTGAAGAGCTGAGGGACAGCACTCAGGCCCCGAGTTCAGGCCCCAGGACCGGACCCCGCCCCCCAAAAAAAAGCCGGAAGTGGTGCTGTGGCTCAAGTGGTAGAGCGCTAGCCTTGAGCTGAAGGGCTGAGAGACAGTACCCAGGCCCCGAGTTCAGGCCCCACGACTGAACCAAAAAAAAATAAAATAAAGAGTCTCAGACTGGAAGTGGCACTGTGGCTCAAGCGGTAGAGCGCTTATCTTGAGCTGAAGAGCTGAGGGACAGCACCCAAGCCCAGAGTTCAAGCCCCATGACTGACCAAAAAAAAAAGTCTCAGACTTTCCTGCCCAGGCTGGCTTTGAACTGTGATCCTCAGATCTCAACTTTCTGAGTAGCTAGGATTAAAGACATAACCCACCAGTGTCCAGCTTACAGTCTTTTTTTGTTGTTGTTGGTCATGAGGCTTGAACTCTGGGCCTGGGCACTGTCCCTCAGCTCTTCAGCTCAAAGTGAGTGCTCTACTGCTTGAGCCACAGCACCACTTCCAGTTTTCTAGTGGTTTATTGGAGATTAGAGTCTCAAAGATTTTTCTGCCTGGGCTGGCTTTGAACCGTGATCCTCAGATCTCAGCCTCCTGAGTAGCTAGGATTACAGGCATGAGCCACCAGCTCCCTACTATAAATAGTCTTTTAAATGTTCAGAGAAGGGACTGGGAAGGTGGCTCAGTGGTAGAGCACTTGCCTTGCATGCTCGAGGCCCTGGGTTCGATTCCTCAGCACCACATAAGCATAAAAAAAAGCCGGGCTGGGCGCTGGTGGCTCACGCCTGTAATCCTAGCTACTCAGGTGGCTGAGATCTGAGGATCGC
>NW_012277692.1:0-2279 GCF_000151885.1 Dipodomys ordii
GGGCCTGGCGCTGTCCCTCAGCTCTTCAGCTCAAGGCTAGCGCTCTACCACTTGAGCCACAGCACCACTTCCGGATTTTTTCTTTTTGCTTATTTGGTGCTGAGGAATCGAACCCAGGGCCTCATGCATGCAAGGCAAGCGCTCTACCACTGAGCCACCTTCCCAGCCCCAGTGTATATTCTTAAAGGAGAAAAATTCCTAGTGCTTCTATTCTCTTGAGTGCTACTGTCTTATCTTAATAAATCAACTCTTAAAGGTGAAGTTGAGGACCAGGAAGAGAAAGAAGATGCTGAGAAAGAAAACGTTGAGAAAGATGAAGATGATGTTGAACAGGAACTTGCAAACATAGACCCTACATGGATGGAGTCCCCCAAAACCAATGGCCATATTGAGAATGACCCATTCTTACTGGAACAGCAACTGGAAGATGAAGAGGATGATGAAGATGACTGCCCAAATCCAGAGGAATATAACCTTGATGAGCCAAATGCAGAAAGTGATTACACATATAGCAGTTCCTATGAACAATTCAATGGCGAATTGCCAAATGGACAACATAAGATTCCAGAGTCACAGTTTGAAGAGTTTTCCACATCCTTGTTCTCTGGGCCATTAGAACCTGTGGCGTGCAGCTCTACAATTTCAGAGGGATCACAACTTACTGAGCAAGAGGAAAGCAGTCCATCCCATGACAGGAGCAGGACGGTTTCAGCCTCCAGTACTGGGGATTTGCCAAAAAGTAAGTTCCCTTTCCCATCCACCACCTGCTCTCACCAGCACAGGGTCAGGCCTTTGACCAATACTACGGAAAAATTGGCTGAAGGTAGAAAAGCTATGAATGTCTGTAGGAACCATTTTTATTTTATTTTTGAGTGCAAGTAATGCACTTTAAGTTGTGTGGGTACACTAGGCTTTCTGAATTTTTCTCATTCTGTCAGTGACATCAAACATTTGTAAAAAGCTTCCAGCGCTAGCAACTTTGTAAGCTTCTATAACTTGTAGTTTTTTGTTTGTATTTTATAACCCCTATTATATGATAGAAATTTATTTCGTTGTTTGTTGTTGTTTGGTTTTGATTTTTTACTTTGTGTTGGTACTGGGACTTGAACTCGGGGCTTAGATGTTGTTTCTTAGCTTTTTCACTCAAGGCTGACTTTCTATCACTTAAACCACATACAGCTCTGTTTCTGGCTTTTTGGTGTTTAATTGGGGAAAAGAAATTCATTGACTTTCCTGCCTAGACTGACTTTGAACCTGATCCTCTCAGTTCAACCTCCTGACTAGGATTACAGACATGAGCCCCTGGAGCCTGACTTTTATTTTTTGTTTCTATTCAAGAAAACATCTGCCTGCTCTTTGGCCATATTGCGAAAGAAGGGTCGTGATTTTAACTGTCATGCTTTTGATGATTGTCCCTGATTATGGAACCATGTTAGAGAACAAATTATAATCTAGAGATTATAATTTGAAAAGAGGTGGCATGGATTTAAACATGATGGCAGGCTGTAGTTTGGATCTTTTGTTTTTATCTACCTGAGGCCCTGACTTTACTCTTACTTTGGGAACAGATGCTCAAGGTAATTGCTAATGACTTACTAGGAGGAAACAGCATCACAGTTAGACAGTGAAAAAGCTCAGAAACATCCTCTGTTCTTGTACTGACAAGCACATTTAAGACATGGTAAATTATGTCTTTCCTGTAAATCGTCCAAAAAATTCTTCAGCCCCCTTCATTTCAGTAGGCATTGCAAAGTCAGCTGCCTGTTACTACCTATAACTATTGTCCTAGCATGTATTTTCTTTGCTTGGCAAAACAGGATTAACTTTTAGTCATTCTTTCTCTGGCCACATAGTGAAAGGAAAGTTTCATATAGAATGAAGGTTCCTTTCTTGGAAAGGATAGCCATGACTTTTCCATATTTATTGTTGTTGCAGCTTAATTTTCATGGTGCTTACACATTCATTTAGCAACTAGCTTATACAGCAGTCATTATTTTGTAGGTGGCATCTAGAGGCCTGGCTTCAAATATAAAATTAAATCCTAGCTCAAAGTTTAATTGCTATATGAGATTTTGCCTTTTTAACATCCCAAAGCTTCTGCTTGTTCTTGTATCAAAGGAAATCAGCAACTATCTCTAGGATTAACAACAATCAATCAAATAATTCAATAATATATAGCAAGCATAAATAAAACTATTCTTTTTTTTTTTTTGGTCCATTCGCGGGGCCTGAACTCTGGGCCTGGGTGCTGTCCCTCAGCTCTTCAGCTCAAGGCTAGC
>NW_012277693.1:0-5765 GCF_000151885.1 Dipodomys ordii
GGGGGGGGGGGGGGCGGGGGTTGTCCTGGCTGGGTCTCCTGTTCAGAGTTCAGGACAGAGTAGTGGTCCTTATCACCTGGAAACTGCCTAGACATCCAAATCCTCAGGTCACCCCCCCCATAACTGCTGTGTGTGTGTGTGTGTGTGTGTGTGTGTGTGTGTGTCCCATAACTGCTCTGTGTGTGTGTGTGACTCTGTGTGTGTGTGTGTGACTGTGTCTGCACCTGTGTGCCAAAGAAAGGAATAGGTTTGTTAACCAGGTAAAGAAGCTATTAGTGAGCCTGAGAAGGGCCTGGCCTAGAAGACTAAAATTTGCTGCTTCAGGCAGCCCACCAGTTTCCATTTCACACCAATTCTTCATTATTCCTGGTACAGAATAGTCACCCTCTTGGTGCCTTTCAAAGTAAAAAACTATTCCTCTAGAAGAATGAAGCATCGCCTTAATGTGAAGAGCCGTTGCTCTTGCCACATACGGTAACCTTCTCTTGGGATGAAGGAGAAAATTGTGTTCCGCCCCTTGAATTAATCAGGGACGACTAGTGAGATATTGATGAATCAAAAGAGTGTAATTGGATCCTCTCCATACAACCTGCAGGAGTGAAAACTTGAGAGCCTGTTCTTAGCTGTCTGCCTCCCTAAAGGTTCAAGAAATCTCTTTTTTCATAGACTTTTCATTTGTCAGGAAATATGACCCTGGAAACTATATCTCCTTCTATCCCCACTCCTCCGACTTCCCTCCCCAGGGAAGTATACAGGCTGCCATCACCCCCACTAAATAAGGTTCCATCACATTGAAGCCATGCCCTAGGGCCCTCAAGGCTTCCCTTTGAAAAAATCCAGGCCATTGCTCCTTGGTCCGACATCAAAGGAAGAAGGTGGAAAGTACAGGCTGGCACACACACACACACACATTCACACACACACACACACACACACACACACCCCTCCTGTGGAAAGAGATTAAGCCTATTATGGCAGAAGAGAACAGTAATCAACAGAGTCAGGCAAAATGGAAGATTTGGGTCATGGACATTCAGTGAAGGGTTCAGGTCCCTCCATCTACAAAGAGAATTAACTTTGATTATTGAAAATGGGAATCATTTCTAGTGATATTTGTGGAGTACATAGACTATGACAGGCAACATGCTCAGAGCTTGGCATAAATAATCTTCTATACCACATGAAGAGGTATTGCCATCTGAACTTCACAGAAAGAAAGAGGAAAGATAAGTTGGAGCCATTTGTTCAAGGTCACAAGGTTAGGAAATAGTAAAGCAAAGATCACAATAGAGCCATCCAACACCATGAACCATCTCTACTACCTACATGAAAAGCCCACAGTGAGCTTGGCCCTGGTGTAGGAGCACATGCTCAGAGCTCCTTAATGGGATAGTTATGGTTGCACCTTAGCTGTAAGGAAGCTGAAGCTCTGATAATTAAACCCAGTAGCAGAACAGTAGATAGAATTTGAACCAAACCCTGGGTTTCTGATGGCAAAGGCATAGCCTGTCTAGGCTGGCCTGCTAGGTAAGAGAGACCAGACCCTGCACTCAGCTGACCTGTGATCGGCCTGTCCTTCCTCTCTCACTGTCCTGGGATCAGTTTGTCCTTCCTCTCCATCCCTGTCCCCACAGGGTCTTCTTCTATGGAGCACTGTGCACTGGATTAAGACTCCCGGCTTCTTCTTGGGGTTGGTGTTGCCTTGACTTAACTTCCAATAGTGAAAAACAGTACAACTGTTTGCATCCTGGTAGCCACATTTTTCTAGTGATAGTTTTGTTTGAAATCACCATTTAAAGCCAGGTACTAATGGGATCTGAGGTACGACTGGGATCTGAGGATGGTGGTTTAAAGCCAGCCCAGAGAGGAAATTCCCTGAGAGCCTTAGTGTCCAACTAACCACCAAAAAGCCAGAAGTGGAACTGTGGCTCAAGTGCTAGAGTGCCAGTCTTGAGTAAAAAAGCTAAGGGATAGCTCCGAGGCCATGAGTTCAAGCCCCAATATTGACACAGAAATGTTTAAAAAATAAATAAATCACAATTAAAGAATCTTCCATAGATATTAGCGTGGGTTTTCCTGAACATGGTAACATATTCTGAAGTGATAACAACATTTGAGGTGTTCTCAGCATGATTTAGGGTGTTGGCACTTTCCCCAAACAGAAATCATGAGGGAAGCATGGAGGAATGACCCCATGTTGTCCCCTACTATCTGTGGCAATGCATAATCAATTGTCTCTCTGAAAGACTCAGTCTTTCCATCTGTAAAATGGCAATGTTGAATTAAGATTGTGTCAACCCAGCTCTAGCTGAGTGATTATAAGAAAGGAGACCATGCCTGGGGCGTGGGGAGGTGGAGTGGGTGTTTCTCTCACTAGGGACTGCTCTAGTTCTCTTATCTGTGTCCCACTTACTCTTCCTCCCACATAAAGTGCTCTGATCAAATCACTAGTTGGGCTTTGAAGTTCAGAAGAACCTCTGCTGCCCCGTAAAGTGTCAATTCAAGAAACACGAGTCTGACCTCTTAGGACTAGACAGGACAGTGGTTTTACAAAACCAGACCTACAACCCCAGTGCGTCTAGTGACAGACTATGTAAAAGGACAACCCTTCAGAATTACAATGTGGTTTTGAGGTTTGTTGTCTGTTCTTCTTAGTGATTATCTTCTGAGTGACAGAGCGGCTTCTCTCTCTGATGAGGGACAATGGGTATTTTAAAAGATAAAATTTGTATTGTTTCATTTAAAAAAAAAACCTCAATGAAAAGAAATCTCTTGTTTGAAATTTTCCCATTGGAGAGTCTGAAGACTGACGTCATGTCAGGATTTTTTTTTTATTCTGTATGTTGCCCATTCTGTATGATGACTTTTCAATTCCAAGCAGTAATTTGTACATTGTAGACACTTTCTTCAGTTCATTAACAATGTAATATACCATAACAAAGGATTTTGTACAATATATTTGTGATTCAGACTCCATGCAAGTCTTGAGGAGGTTTTCTTGAACTGGCATGGAATTATATTTTATTTAAAAAAAAACTCACTTCAGTGACTCCATTGAACGTTTAACCAACTTCCCAAAATGTCCTAATGTGCCCCAATGTCATGATGATTAGGCGGCTGAAACAGACGTGGAGAGAAACAAGGCCAGGTCTTGGTTATGAAAATGGACTTGAGGAGACTGAAGTCACTCTTAATGGTCAAAGGAAGGTTCCAGAATAATCGAGATCACATTACAGGAAGAAGCCAACCCAAAGGGGACATGGCAGAAATGTTGCTGGTAGTGAAGTTTGGGGAGGTCTCAGAGACAAAGATTGAGGTGGTTACCCAGTGTTTCCAGGTTCTGGTCTCTGTCACAGAAAGAATTCAGGTATGAGATAAAGAAACTAGGGGGAAGTTGTATGACAGAGCACAAGTACCCACTTAGGAGGGAGTCTGGACTTCGAGAGAGAGTTGCTTCGTGCAGGGCTTGGGTAACCTTTCTTATGGACAAACTTTACTCAGGAGGTGAGGTTAGGAAAAGTCAAGGAATTCCAGGAAGGGTTCAGGCTTTCCTGGAATAGAGTTTTCTCCAATTTTTAAAAATAAGTATAGGATGTTTTTATGTGTGCTGGAGCAGCTAATGACAGGAACATGGCGTGATACTGAAGTGGTCGGTTCAGTAGGCTATGTTGGTCCCAACTAGTTTGAGGAGGTCTTATTCTTTTTGCTGTTGCAATGTTCACCTGATATCCAGCTCTGCAGTTGCTGGTTATCTAGCCACTATGTATGCAGACGACATTGTGCCTCTTTCTTCTCTATGCTTATCCAGCATAGAGAAGCAGAAAAGGCATTCAAGGTAAAGGATTATACCAGTCAGAAAAGGCTGCACTGCCTCATTATGCTGTAGAAACAAACAACCCTCAAATCTTAATGTCTCAGCACACCAAAAGCTTATTTCTTATATTATGTAACTTATGTGGGTTGGTGAAGGACTGTTCCACACAGCCACTCAGGGACACAGGCCAGGGGCAGCTTTGCCACCCATGGCTGCACCATCTGGTTAGAACATGGAAGATAGACTGGAGGACTAGGACCTTTCACTGCCTCAGCATCGAGAACTCCCTCTTATATTTCATTGGCCAAAATGAGTCACATGACTCCACCTAACTGCAAAGGTTCTTGGGAAGTATAGTCTCTCTTAGGACAACAGGAGAGAAAAGCCAAATATTGGCCACTGAGATCTGCCTAGAGTTAGGACTTCAAGTTCAAGGAGTGGATGAGGTAGGGAAGTCTGCATCACACCCTCACTCTTCTTAGACTCCATTCCTGAGCTCCAGGGATGTCGACAGATTTGGACCAAATCCTTAGACTTTTTAGAGTACCAGGAAAATGTTACCTTTCAAGAGTGCTTCTGCTCTGTTCTTTTAACATTCCATAAATTCTCTAGTTTTAACTATCAACCCTATGAACAGTTTCAATAAAAGTAGGCAAGCTTTAGCTATGAAATTCTTCATTCACTCCATCATTGAAGGAATCTAAAGAATTGATTACTACTAGATCCTAAATTCCCACCTTTGGTAACAGCCAAGCCAGTTCACTTGTGTTCCTGGTTCGTGATTGCTTGGTAGACAGAGGGAATAAGGATACAAGAAGGAAGGAAGGCTTAACAGTTTTGTTTTTCTTTGAAACAAAACTCCGAACTACTCTACTTTGTTTTATCTTCGCTTATAGGTTTTAAAAGTTTTCAACTTTTAAAATTAAAAAAAAAAGTTTTCAACTTTTTAAAATATCTTTTCTTACTATGTTCCAGTTGGTGAGTGAGTAAGCTCTGAGATAACATCATTCTATCTAACTGTATTATTTTCAGAATTCTCTATCAGGAAGGAAGGCTCCCTTCATTTAATTGAGTTTCATTTCATGTTAAAATAGGTGTCCTGGTCAAATCCACCCTACAGAACTGTGAGAAGAGGGAGACACTGGGGAATGAGAGCTCACAGCTGTTTAGAGTTGGGTAACACTTGTGAGACAGGAATGCTTTTCCTAATTACCCCAAACTCTTTCACTGCATCAGTGCAGAAGCAGGAGATGCCAACATGTGAAAAGCACATGGTATTATCCCTGGCACCCGGAGGCCTGCAGGGCAGGACAGCACTGGTACCACCATCACTATTACAACCACTGTTGTCCAAAGTTATATAACTTTGTTTGAGTAAAAACAAATGCTCATTGTGGAAATAGCTCTTCTCCCAGTGACGCTTTGGGCCAGAATGTACTTACAGGATATACTTACATTCAGTCTCCAGTTCTGGAACACTGCCTTGGTTCTCTTCTTCCTTTCACCTCTCATATTTTTTTCCTTTTTTTTTTTTTTTTGCAGCAGTTTCTAGGAATGGCAGCCATGGTAGGAGACTCCATACTTAAACCTGATTTTTTTTAATTTTTTATCCTTATTGACAGCAAAGCTTTTCAATGGTGTCATGACTTTGTCTTTTATTCCATGCAGTGCCAGTGGCCGATATCAAAGCTGTGGTGACTGGAAAGGACTGCCCTCATATGAAGGAGAAAGGTGCCCTTAAACAAAACAAGGTATGACTCCCAAATGATCACAAATAGCTGTATCTGCCCAGTGCAGTCAGCAACTGTACTAGATCTGTGTATCACCCACTCTGTGTGTGTATGTGTGTGTGTGTGGTGTGGTGTGTGTGTGTGTGTGTGTGTGTGTGTGTGTGTGTGTGTGTGTGTGTGTGTGTGTGTGTGTGTGATGGAGAGTTGTGAGTTGTGTTTGA
>NW_012277694.1:0-2647 GCF_000151885.1 Dipodomys ordii
CTGGGCCTGGGCGCTGTCCCTCAGCTCTTCAGCTCAAGGCTAGTGCTCTACCACTTGAGCCACAGTGCCACTTCTGGCTTTTTTCTTTTTGCTTATGTTGTGGTGAGGAATGGAACCCAGGGCCTCAGGCATGCAAGGCAAGCACTCTAACACTGAGCCACCTTCCCAGCCCCAAGGTACAATTTTTTAAAAACACACACAACAAACTAAGGTCTGGGGATGTAGCTTAGGATAAAGTACCAGCATAGTATGTGTCAGGCCATAGGTTTAATCCTCAGCAACACACATACACACACACACACACACACGCACACACACACACACACACACACGCACACACACACACACACACACACACAGCCGGGTGCTTGTGACTCAGATCTGTAATCCTAGCTACTCAGGAAGTGAGATCTGAGGATTGAGGTTTGAGGTTAGCCCAGGCAGAAAAAGTCCTGGAGGCTGTTATCATCCCTTAATTAACAAGCAAATAACCAGAAGTGGAGGATGGTGCAAATGGTAGAGTGTGGGCCTTGAACAAAAAGTTAAGGAAGAATGTTAGGCCCTGAGTTCAAGCTCCAGTATTAACACCAAAATAAATAAATAAAATAAAATTCAGACATAGAATAAGAATAAGGGGAGACAACAATGAATACTCATTTAACAGATATAATGTCAGTTCTGGGGCTTGAACTCAGGACCTGTCCCTGAGTGTTTTTTTCCTCAAGGCTGGCACTTTCCCACTTGAGCTACAGCTCAACTTTTGGTGTTTTGGTGGTTGATTGGAGATAAGAGTCTTGCGGACTTTCCTGCCCATGGCTGGCTCTAAACCACAACCCTCAGGTCTCAGTTTCAAGGGTAACTAGGATTGTGAGCATGAGCCACCAGCACCCATATCATTCAACAATTATTTTTGCCCCTACTATGTTTAAGTGACGCTTACTAGGATATAACCAAATACCTACTTGCAAAAGACACACCCAACTAGCCTCTTGAATGCTGAAAAGTAAGATACAAGCCAGCTGGATGCACAAATAATTCCACATTCTAGTTCTTTCCAGTAGAAACATGAACTCTCCACCTAATAGGAAGGGTGGAGACATGGGAATTCTCCAGTAACTTCAGGCAGTCATTTGGTTACAGACTTCAGCCTCATTCATCTGGGGACTTTGGAAGCCACTAACTTTTAGAAGAAGCTGTCTTTATGTAGAGTGGGGTCTACAGGAAGCATTAGGCTGAGTGTGGTAGGAGAAGGCTCTGTGAAGTAAGGAGCTAAACTCCATGTGGAGTCCTGCAAGGGAAGACAAACTGGCTTACCTCTCATGAAGCTGGTCTGTTCTGTACAAGCAGAAATACTTGGCCTATTTTTTTTTTTAATTGTCAAGGTGATGTATAGGTTTGTTTTCAAACGTATACAGGTGATACAGAATTTGAGGGTGAGTTCAAAAGGGCCTTATAGAGGAGGGGTGCTTTCTGTGCTCCTGCAGACATACCCGAGAGAGGAGAGACTGACAGCACGGGACAGTGTTGGAACATGTGCTTGGGAGACGGCCCAAGTTACCTTGTTTACTTCCAGATTGCCAACAACATAGGGATCTCCATGAAAGGGAAGCGATTCCTCTTCCTTGCTTTTCTTCCACCTCCTCCCTCTCCTTGACTCCTCTTTTTCTTCTTTTTCAAAATGAAGTTTCTACTAATATGAACTGTATTTACTAAAACAGTTCCAGGCCAGAAGGAGCAGAGACTGTTGCTCCTGAGTTTATTCTGGGAGGCGTCTCTGACTCATTTGAAGAATTGGTTGATCTTTTGTACCTCAGTTTCTCCTACCCATGAAAACAAGATGATACTTGCCTGCTGCAGATCACATGGCTGTGGGAATCTCACTGGAAGAGAATAAAGAATGTCTATATACTGTCAATATCTTTGAAAGAGCCAGCATTTTGGCTTGGACATGGTGCTCTGGAAAAATCTTTCCAGGTGAAGCCTATTTGATTGTATCAATATGTATATGTGTATGTATGTATGTATGTATATATATATAGATATATTATTTTATTTCATTTTTTTGGATCAGTTGTAGGGCTTGAACTCTGGGCCTGGGCGCTGTTCCTCAATCTTCACCTCAAGGCGAGTGCTCTACCACTTGAGCCACAGCGCCACTTCTCATTTTCTAGTAGTTCATTGGAGATTAGAGTCTCATGGACTTTCCTGCCAAGGCTGGCTTTGAACCACAATCCTCAGAGGTCAGCCTCTTGAGTAGCTAGGATTACAGGTGTGAGCTACTAGTGCCCAGCTCAATATATATGTTTTATTTCTACTTCTAACAACTCTTTTTAAAAATTAAATATATGTATTATTGTAAAGACACTGTACAGAGGGGTTACAGTTACATGAGCAAGGTAATGAGTCCATTTCCTATTGAGCATTGTTAACAATCACCTTCCCCACCTCCTCCCCCAGCAAAGTTGTAAAGTTCATTTTCATTTATTTATTTTTTTTGGGTCCAGTCGTGGGGCCTGAACTCTGAGCCTGAGCGCTGTCCCTCAGCTCTTCAGCTCAAAGGTAGTGCTCTACCACTTGAGCCACAGCGCCACTTCCGGCTTTTTTCTTTTTGCTTATGTGGTGCTGAGGAATCGAACCCAGGGCCTCA
>NW_012277695.1:0-1476 GCF_000151885.1 Dipodomys ordii
GGAGGGAGGGAGGGAGGGAGGGAGGGAGGGAAGGAAGGAGGGAGGAAATAAGAAGGGAGGAAGGAAGGAAGGAGGAAGGGAAAGGAGAAGGGAAGGAGGGATGGAGGAAGGAAGGAAAGATTGAACAAATTCAATTGTTATTTGGTGAAGACTCTTAGGGTAAACCAAAAGAAAGAAAACTAATGCAAGTATTCGTACCAGATTTGTGCCTAACAAAAAGGCATGAAAAAGTTAAAATAAAAAGGCTTGTAAAGCGAGAGCAAGGGGACACAGACAGAAGAATACAGGGACAGCCACATTAAGCTAGAAAAAATAGAATTCAAAGCAAAAAGCGCTCACTTGGGGACACAGTCATTTTATCCTGACAAAAGATAAAATCCGCAATTCCGCACTGAAAACACAACTGTCATGAATGTCTTTGTGATGACTAACATAGACTCCAACTGTATAAAAACAAAAAGTGTCACAAATACAAAGAGAAATGGAAAGAATCCAGCTGAAGAGGAAGCTGCCTTCCTTCTGTAGCTTTTGAAAGATCGACAGAGTGAAGATTAATAAATAACAATATAAAGTTTTCAAAAGAATACTACAGAGCTGGGCGCCAGTGGCTCACGCCTGCAATCCTCGCTACTCGGGAGGCTGAGATCTGAGGATTGCAGTTCAAGGCCAACGCAGGCAGAAAAGCCCATGAGAGTCTTATCTCCAATTAATCACCAAAAAGCCAGAAGTGGAGCTGTGACTCAAATGGTAGCCAACAGTCTTGTGCTGAAAACGATGACAGCCCCAGCATACACACACACACACACACACACACACACACACACACACACACACACACACACACACACACAATGGGTAAAGCTGTTTTCAATTAAACTCAGTTGGTATACCTGGTTTTGTTGTCTTTTTTCCTTCTCTTTTTTCAGCCCTGAGGATTGAACCCAGGGCTTTGTGCTTGCCAGGCAAGCAATCTTCCACTTAAACCACAGCCTCACACCTTTTATTTTTAGTTTTGTTTTCCGACACTTTTGCCTAGGCAGATTGTGGACCAAAATCTTTAGTCTACACTTCCCTAATAACTGGAACTACAGACATGTGTCACCCTACTGTTCGTTTCTGAGACAGGATCTCAATAACTTTTAGTCCTCTCTTGTCTCCTGAGGAGCGGGGATGACAGACACGCAGCATCACACGCAGCTACATCTGTTTGTTTTGAATAAAACATTTGTCAGAAATGTTTTGGTACAGTTGAAATTGTTCTGGTAACCTTTTCTAACATTCTGTTGATTAAAAATGGATGACATCAATGAATGATAACATGGGCTGGGAAGGTGGCTCAGTGGTAGAGCGCTTGCCTTGCACGCATGAGGCCCTGGGTTCCATTCCTCAGCACCACATAAGCAAAAAAGAAAAAAGCCAGAAGTGGCGCTGTGGCTCAAGTGGTAGAGCGCTAGCCTTGAGCTGAAGAGCTGAGGG
>NW_012277696.1:0-1778 GCF_000151885.1 Dipodomys ordii
GTGAAGGGTAAACAAAGGAGGAGGCTGCAATGCTTGGTAAGAAATGTACGCATTATCCTGCCCATGTAATTGTAACTCCTCTGTACAGTATGTTCACAAATAAAATTAAAAAAAATAAATTCTAATTTTCAGCCTTTTTACTTCTAAAACTCTGTTAATGTTTTCGGTCTCATTATGCACAAATTGGTTTCTTAAATTCAGTATGTGATGGATATCACATTACTCTAAGAAATGCAAAATACAGGCTCTGCTTTTGCACTGAAAAATGACAACAATTGTAATTGTTAAGACAACAAAATGTAATTATTCAAATAAGGAATGAAGACATGATGACTTTGTGTGTCTGTACTGTGTGACAGGCAAACATTTTCAAGACACCCAAATGAGGTGTTAACGGCGTAATACTTACTCTGCTATGTCAATTCAGTGAACGAGGGACATGGAACTGTGCTCCAGTCTTGTGTGTGCAATGAGGTTTTGAAGGCCTTCTGCAGGAATTTCCATCCATATGTTAGGCAATGGCCTGGAGTAAAAACATGATCAGAATTAGGGTTCTCTGCCAGGTTAGACTGCCATAATGCTTTCTACAACAGCTGGAATGTGTTTTCCAAGAGTACACAATAGTGCCTAAATAGCTGTCGATACCAAGTTCAACCCCATGTTTAATTTACCATAAAACTCCATTCTGACATGTTAATATATAGGTTTTCAAAGTTACCTATTCCTTTCAGATATCTCCTTTGATTCATCTCAAAAACAAAATTAATTTATATTACTTGGGAGGAATCATAACTGAGCCATTGACAGGACACTAGCAGCCCATGAGAGAAGGTGGATACATGAGGATGTGAAATATCAAATCTGAAATCTCTGTAGTCCTCTATACTACTGTGTCTCTACAGTTGTCATAAAGGAATAGAATTCTTGAGTACATTTAGTTTAAGTTTATAGACACTGTGACCCAGCTAACTTATTTTTTTATCACCCAGAATTAGATAAAGCAAAGGTCCTCAGCCCAAGCAAAGTAAAATGAGTGTGGATTCTGAAGGCAGTTCAAATGTAGGGATCACTGGGAATGGGGGGAACCAGAAATCTAGGTTAACTTTCCTCCGAGTTATTTTAACATTTGCTAAAGTTGGAGGACAAGTCACCATACAAGACTGGGAGGTATCTAAGCCAAAGCCACTTTATTGGAGATTTAAATAACCAGAGATGTGATAACAGGAAGAGAACTTGAGGTAGAAAGCCAGGTAGCTGGGAACTCAGTTTGAAAGTACTCTTATTAAGTTATTCACATGCTTTAAGTTTCAGCCTCATCTTATTCATTTGGCATCAACATGACTTATAAAAAAGCAAATGGAATACTCAATTTTAACATGGAGTGATGGTATATGGTTCAACAGATAAACAAAAAGCTCCTCTGAAATGCTATTGTAGTGGGGTTGGGAGAAGAGAATTAACAGTTCAGAGAAAGAAATTAAATTAGATACTCAAATGTTGTAAGATGGTCCACATTAGGATGGGATGGTGGTGCCCACAACTTGTATAAATAATTGTTATTGTTGAATATAGAATACATCCTCCAGGGCTGGGAAGGTGGCTCAGTGGTAGAGCGCTTGCCTTGTATGCCTGAGGCCTCGGTTCAATTCCTCAGCACCACATAAGCAAAAAGAAAAAAAGCCGGAAGTGATGCAGTGGCTCAAGTGGTAGAGTGCTAACCTTGAGCTGAAGAGCCGAGGGACAGCGCCCAGGCCCAGAGTTCAGGCTCCACGACCGGA
>NW_012277697.1:0-5167 GCF_000151885.1 Dipodomys ordii
CCACTGCCCTCAGCCCCCGTGATGCAGCCCACTGCCCTCAGCCCCCGTGATGCAGCCCACTGCCCTCAGCCCCCGTGATGCAGCCCACTGCCCTCGGCCCCCCCATGATGCAGCCCGCTGCCCATTCTTCAGGCTGGACGTAGGGCGAGGCCTAGAGCTCACCTAGATGCCAGTCAGCATGCCATTGGCTGCTGTCACTCCACCAAGCCCGGCCGGGGCCACAGGAGACCAGAGCGCGTGGCTGCCGCTCCTGTCTTGAGGGACAGGGGGGAATTTCCCACTGCCCACCGACCCCTTTCCTCCTCCGCTTCCCTTAATCGGTTTTATTATCAGATTCACAATATCAACGTGTTAATACTTAAAGCGGATTTGAACGAGCATAACTGTCCCTCAGGGAAAATAAATTAATGTGAGTGCGTAAGAAGTTTCTCCAGACAATTAGAACCCAAACTAAATTAAATTAGTATCTCTAATCTTGGCCTACTCCCACCGCAGAGCCCCGCCTCCGAGAAGGCGCAGAGCCCGGGCACAGCTGGCCCCTGACCAGATGCACCTCTGTCCCAGCACGGTCCCTGCCCGCAGCCAGGTGGAGACCAAGGGGACAGTGAGGCAGGCTGGCCCAGAGCAGGCAGGGGTAGAGCGGCGGTGGCGGCCACGGTGGGCACTGAGACCCATTTTCAGGGGGCCGTGAAGAGGTGCCTCAGGCGGCAGGTCCAAGCCAAGCTCTTAGGGAAGGAAGGGGGCGGTGGCACGTATCCAGAGCCCCCGGGGACTGTGGCCTCACCGGGCTGTGCCGGGCCTTGCAGTCTCTCCAGCTCGTCCAACCCAATTGCTGTCCACTTCACTCCACGAGGGAGGACTTCTCAGATCACAGCTGAATTGACCTGCTCAAAGTCAAATAGGGGGAGGAGGTGCTGGTTCTGCCAAGGCCTGGGATCTCCTGGCTCCACCCACATCCTCAGCTCCTCCCCCAGGAAGCAAACCTCCCGGAGAGCCCTGGACCCTGGAGGAGGCAGGTGGGGGCGTGGCTTAGCTCTGTTTCAAGGACTTCCCAGAGTATGGTCCTGGCTGTGATTCCTCAGCACCGCCTCTCCCTCCATCCCCCTCCCACCCCACCGCCACATTCCGCAGAAGGAAACCATTCCGGAATGCCCTGCAGAGTGAACACCCTCCAAACACCAGCACACAGAGCCCACCAGCCTTGGCACTCCAACATGTCCTGGCATCTGTGTGTGTTTGTGTTTGGGTGTGTGCCTCTGTGCCTCTGTGTGTGCATGTGTGTCTCTGTGTGTGCGCATGGCTGTATGTCTGTGCATACATGCCTCTGCACGTGTGTGCTTGTGTATAGGGTATGTGTGTATGTTTGTTGTGCCTGTGTGCCTCTGTGCGTGCGTGTCTCTGTGTGTGTATGTCTGTGTTTGTGCATGTGCTTGTGTGGGTGTCTGCATGTATGTGTTTGTATGTGTACAGGTATATGTGTGTGTTTGTGCCTATATGCCTCTGTGCATGTGTGTCTCTGTGTATGTATATGCATGTGCTTCTGTGTGTGCCTCTGCATGTGTGTGTTTGTGTGTGTACAGGTATGTGTGTGTCTGTGCCTGTGTGCCGTGTGCCTATGTGTGTCTCTGTATATGTCTCTGTGCGTGCATATGCTTGTGTGTGTGCATGTGCCTCTGCATGTGTGTTTGTGTTTGTGCATGTGTGCCTGTGTGCCTCTGTGTGTGTGTCTCTGTGTGTCGTCCATGTGTGGATGTATATTTCTGTGTGTGCATGTGTTTGTGTGTGTGTGTGTGCCTCTGCATGTGTGCACATGTATGCATGTGTGTATTAGAAGAGGCTGCTCACCTGGACGACATAAGATACCTCTCCATGCCTGGCCGCTGCACGTGCCTCCCTCCAGCTGCCCCGCAGGTGCAGCCCATGCTCCCTCCTGACCTGGGGACTGCCAGCCTGGCTGTCGCTGCTCTGCGGAGCAGGTGGAGGGCAGCCCGCCAGCCCGGCACCTCGGCCCATGCTGGCCGCTCAGCCAGCTTCTGCTTGCCGAGTGTCCTCCATGCCCTGTCTGCAGCCCCCGACAGCCACCTGCGCTGTGCCAGCATCAGGAGCCGGGACACTCATTTTCCCACCTTGAACATGAACTTGGCATGTGAGTTCAAGTCGACCTCTCAGAAATCCTGGGCTCCAGGAAGAGTAACATGGATTAAGATTCATTCCGCCTATCAACTGCTTTGCTAAATTGAAATCCCTTCGTACAATTACCTAAAGATAAAATAGGAATAATAATAATAATAGTAATAATAATAGAAGTGCTGTTCCTGATTCCATCTAGCAAAAGCCAAATTACATTCATACCACACAGGTAAAGCAGCCTCCAGGAGCCGCCAAATCCAGCCTCAGGTCTACCGCTAGCTCCCTGAAAATTATTCTTCACTTAACTGACCCCATGCTCCTGGCTCCCAGCTCTGAGTGAGAAGCAGCTGGGAGGCGCGGGCGCCGGGCCCTGCTGAGACCCTCCGTGCCACAGTCCAGCGAATCCTCCTTGCTTGCAGAGGTTGGACATGAGCTGAGCAATGAGCAGAGGTCCAAGGTTGGCGCAGGGACCTGGCTCTGCCCCTCACTGCCGGCTGCTTCCACGCCCTGTGCCTTGGAGCCCCTGTGTTTTCTAGAGCGCTGATGTTCCAGGCTTGACAGCTGTGTGGGTGAGTCACTCTGAACCCAAAGATTCTCAGCACGCACACCCCCAGGGTGTGCTCACCCTGTACCTAGTGTTCCACCTGCCAAAGCCACCATCCAGAGGCCCTGCTCCCAGGGGAGCCGCGCCTGGCAGTCACTCACATAACAACTGTTGTGCAAATGGCTGTCCTGTGCCAGCTGAGCCCTGGAGACAGAGGGCAAGGCCCCGGTCTGCCCAGGGGGAGCTCCCAGTGCAGAGAGCCACAGCCGAGGGAGCGGTGAGCAGAGACCCAAGGCCCCTTGTGGAAGGACACAGAGCTGGCAGGGAGGGGTCTGTGCAGAGCCCAGCAGGCCCTCTGGGGGCAAGGCACACATCGGGCTCTGGAGATCAAGAAAGCTCAGCAACCCAGATGGTGGGAGAGGGTGAGGAGAGAGGCAGATGGAGGGGCACGTGTGTGCGCGTGTGCCTTGTGTGTGTGCCTCTTCCACACAGGACAGCAGGAGGACACCCGGGACACCCCGTGCACCATGGAGTGAGCCGGTCACTGCGGGTTTCGCAGCCTTGCCAACAGAAAGGTGCCAGGGATTTCCGCAGGCATCATCTTTCTCTCCTTCCTGCCCAGCTTTCAGAAGAAGGAGGAGAGCAGGTGCTCTGCACAGCCTCCTGGGGCTGTATCGGGTTGCAAGAGAGAGCAAGAGAGAGCCTGACTCACGGAAGGCCCGAGTGCTGCCAGCGTGGGCGTGGGCTTCGGGTCCAGCCGCATGCAGGGGTCGGGTGCAGGGGACCGAGCCTCACTCACCTTGTGCTGGCTTTTTTCCCAGGCTCTGCAGGCAACAGCCCCGGCCCCGTCTTCTCCGGCCCAGTGCAATGGAAGGAGCGCTCACACCGTCAGGGCACGCTCTGACTGGACTGTGCTGGGCCACGTGTCCATGCCTGAGCAGACTGCAGGGGCCTGGGCACGCAGCTCTGATGGGCAGTGACATTCTCCTAAACTCAGGAGCACTGAGAACCAACAAGGACCAGAGGAGCACCACAGCGCCTCTGCAGTCTGGAAATGAGGGTGGAACCCTGCCCACATGCAGGAAAATGGGGGGCCTAGGTCAGGGGCCTCCAAGCAGATCAAATCCTAGAGCACCCCGAGAGCCCCCAGCACGCTGAGGGAGGCAACCTGGGTACAGAACCAGGGAACGGCGGGTACTAGGGAGAGCTGAGGGCCCTTGTCCCAGCCCCCGGCTGCAGGGGGCTGTGGTTATGACAACACATGGTGCAGGCAGCCCGCACAGCTCACCGAAGCGTTAGCTCCCAGGTGACATCTATAACACACTTTGCCATGGTGTAGGCGAATGCAGGTACTGTGTGCATAACACTTAATATGTGGAAGTGCACTGAACCATGCCTGGACAAGGACATCTGACCACAGGGAGAACAATAGATCCAGAGAAACTGGATGCTGAGAAGCTGGCCACAGAGGAGCAGCTGGAGGCCAAGGAGAAGCTGGCCACAGAGGAGCAGCTGGAGGCCAAGGAGGAGCTGGCCACAGAGGAGAAGCTGGACACTGAGGAGAGGCTTGACACAGAGGAGAAGCTGGACACCAAGGAGAAGTTGGACACAGAAGGAGCAGAGGGGAAGCTGGACACCAAAGGAGCAGAGAGGAAGCTGGACAGAGAGAAACAACTGGACACAGAAGGAGAAGCTGGACACCAAGGAGAAGCTGGATGCTGAGGAGAAGCTAGACACAGAAGAGAGGCTGGATGCCAAGGAGAAGCTGGACACTGAGAACTATCTGGACACTGAGGAGCAGGTGGACACAGAGGAATGCTTAGGCCCAGAGGCATCACTGGAGATTCTCAGCAATGTCAGAGGTGACGCTCCTCCTCCAGCCTCCCGGGCAGGGAGACGGTGCAGCAGACATCAGATGTCTGCCCAAGGCCCTTCCTGCCTGCAGCCCTGTCTGGCGGCTTCCCTGGCTGCCTCTGGACAGCTTTGGTCAGCATCTTTTCTATTTGATGTTCTTTGCAAGACATTTTTCCTGGAAGAGAGTTTCACTGCTCTCTAAGAAGTTAGGAGCTTCCAGACACCATGGCTCACGCCTGTAATCCTAGCTACTCAGAAGGCTGGGATCTGAGGATCTGAGGAGCCAGCTGGAGCAGGAAAGTCTTACCTCCACTTGACCACCAAAAGCCAGAAGTGGAGCAATGGCAAAACTGACGGAGCACCAGCCTTGAGAAAGAAAAACTAAACAGCTCAGGGACAGTGCCCAGGCCCTGTGTGTGAGCGTCAGGAGCAACACACACACACAAACACACACACAGGAGCCATGGATGACGTGAGGTGGGGAGGGAGCAGTGGCTGCGACGCGATGGGTGGCAGTGCTGTGTCTGGGTGGCAGGTGTGCTGTGTCTGGGTGGCAGGTGCGCTGTGTCTGGGTGGCAGCACTGTGTCTGGGTGGCAGGTGCGCTGTGTCTGGGTGGCAGGTGTGCTGTGTCTGGGTGG
>NW_012277698.1:0-1107 GCF_000151885.1 Dipodomys ordii
CCCCACCAAAGTTTTAAAGTTCGTTTTTGACATAAGGACTTGTATGTCTCATTGTTGCAATGGGTCCACCTGTATCCCTATTTAAACGATTTGTTTTTCCCCTTCCCCTCCACAAATTATAACAACATCAAATACAGTGAAAGCAGAGGTTATACAGTGGGGAAGGAATATACAAAGCAACAAAGAAATAATCTTATTAATGAGATTCTGATCTCCAATTAACCACCAGAAAACCAGCAATGGCAGTGTGGCTCAAGTGATAGAGTGCTCATCTTGAGCTGAAGAGCTGAGGGACAGACAGTACCCAAACCCAGAGTTTAAGACCCATGACTGGTCAAAAAAAGAAAAAAGACAAAGGGGAAAAAAAAGCTAGTTTGCTTAGATCAGTCCTGTCCTCCCTATCCATTTCTGTGTGACATCCTGCACCCCACCTGCCAGCAAGACTATCCCCAGATGTGGTACCTCAACATTGGATCAGGTACATGAGCCAATTTTTAAAAAAATTTTTTGATAAGGCACCTAGTCTGTGGATTCAACATACTAAGACAGTGGATGAGAAGAGCTGCCTTTGAGGGCAGCTATGGAATTTGTTTTACTTCAGCATAAAGACATCGTATTTCTTTAACATATGAATTACAATAAATTTGAAGTCTTTTGTAAAGGTCAAGCATGGGTAATGACAAGGGTTCCTCCACTCCTGTCTGGCCCTGTAAGATCCTCCAAATCATTTGGTACCTAATAGGACAGAAAGACACATATGCTTCTTGTCTGCCTGTATTGATAATTTCGTATGACCCACAAAAGACCTTATTAATATCCAAGTGGTAGAAAGATCTTCCTAAGCGCTGATCTAGCTTCATGAAAATCAGCAGCAAGGTATCTTTCTGATGTCTACTCATGATGGCACCTGTCTATTAGTTGATGAATAACCTTGGCAATTTCATAAATCACTTAGGTATTTTTTTCTCATATCATTAAACGAGGATTTTGTTTCCTGCCCTCAACTCTGCACACATGTGTACAACACACACACACACACACACACACACACACACACACACACACACACACAATGTCCCTACACATTCAACTTTGGAACTGAAGCTA
>NW_012277699.1:0-1698 GCF_000151885.1 Dipodomys ordii
AAGTGGCACTGTGGCTCAAGTGGTAGAGCGCTAGCCTTGAGCTGAAGAGCTGAGGGACAGTGCCCAGGCCCAGAGTTCAGGCCCCACGACCAGACCCCAAAAAAAAACAAAAAACAAAAAAAAAATAACAGCTGAAGGGGCTGGGAAGGTGGCTCTGTGGTAGAGTGCTTGCCTCGCACGTATGAGGCCCCAGGTTTGATTCCTCAGCACCACATAAACAGAAAAAGCCAGAAGTGGCGCTGTGGCTCAAGTGGTAGAAGGCTTGCCTTGAGCTAAAGAGCTGAGGGACAGCGCCCAGGCCCAGAGTTCAAGCCCCATGACTGACCAAAACAACAACAACAACAAAAAAAAAAAAACAACAGCTGAAGGGCTAGGAATGTGGCTCAGTGGTGACTACTTGTGTAGCACCCATGAAGCCCTGAGTTCGATTCCTCAGCACCACATAAACAGAAAAAGGCAGAAGTAGTGCTGTGGCTCAAGTGGTAGGATGCTAGCCTTGAGCAAAAGGAAGCCCGGGACAGTATCCAGATCTTGAGTTCAAGTCCCGGGACTGGCAAAAAAACAAAAACAACAGCTGAGTGTCTGTGGCTCACACCTCTAATCCTTGCTACTTAAGAGGCTAAGACCTGAAGATCTGAGGATTGCAGTTAGAAGCTAGCAAAAAGCCACAAGTAGAGCTATGACTCCAAGTGGTAGAGTGCTAGCCTGGAGCAAAATAGCTCAGGAACAGCACCCAGGCCTTGAATTCAAGCCCTAGGATAAAAAAATAAAAAAGAAGAAGGGTTGGAGGCATGCTTAGGTGGTAGAGCCATCAGCCAATGAAATTAAGGATCAGGTACCAAGTACAAGTCCCAGTCTCAGACCAAAATTTAAAAACTATGAAATACTGCCAAAGCACTGGTGGTTCACACCTGTAATATTAGTTATCAGGAGGCTAAGATCTGAGGCTAGAGGTTCCAAGCCAGCCTAGGAAGAAAAACCAGAGTGCCACTTATCTCTCATTAACCATCCAAAAGCTGGAAGTAGACCTGTAGCTCAAGTGGTAGAGTACTAGCCTTGACTAGAAAAAGCTAAGGGTCAATGCCCTATCCCTGGGTTCAAATCCTAGTGCTGGCACAAAAAGGAAAAAGAAAAAATTAAACACAAAATTATCTTGCCTTTGGGGTGGGAAGGTGGCTCAGTGATAGAGTGCATACCTTGCATGCATGAGGCCCTGGGTTTGATTCCTCAGCACCACATAAGCAAAAAAGAAAAAAGCTGGGTTACAGTGCTAGCCTTGAGCTGAAGAGCTGAGGGACAGTGCCCAGGCCCAGAGTTCAGACCCCACGACCGACAAAATAAATAAATATTAATTAAAAATTAAAAAAAATCTTGCCTGTAATCCTAGCTATTCAGAAGGCTGAGGTCTTAGGATCTCAGTTCAAAGCCAGCCCAGGCAGGAAAGTCAGTGACACTCATCTCCAATTAACTAGAAAACTGGAAGTGGCACTGTGGCTCAAGTAGTAGAGCACTAGCCTTGACCTGAAGAGCTGAGGGACAGCGCCCAGGCCAAGGCCAAGTTCAAGTCCCACAGTGGACAAAAATAAAACAAGGGGGGGTGGGGGGAGGCTGGGAAGGGATGGGAAGGGTAAACAAAGGAGGAGGCTGCAATGCTTGGTAAGAAATGTACGCATTATCCTGCCCATGCAATTGTAACCC
>NW_012277700.1:0-1629 GCF_000151885.1 Dipodomys ordii
CCCAGGCCCAGAGTTCAGGCCCCATGACCGGACCCAAAAAAAAAAAAAAAACTGGTGCCTGACTCACAAAGTCTCTAGCAAAGACTAAATTGACTCTGAATTTTGTTATTATTGTCATTCTAATTGTTATCTTGTATAAGGTCACTATATTGTTAATTCAATATAAAATTTTGATTGGGATGGCATTGAGCCTTCATATTAAACTAGGAAAGACCAGGAAGAGTCAAACTAACCCCGAGATGAAAGGACAAATAAGAATCATACTTCCTAAACTAACATCAGCTTCTGTGATTTATTCTTAAAGAAGTAAAGTAAATCAGTTCTAAATTTCACATGGAAACACCCCATTGGCCAATAAGTTTAAATATGGAAACTATAAATGTAAAAGTAATTTATTTGGAGGCTGGGGATTTGTACTTTTGAAGAATGTTCACAGATACCTGTGAATGAGTATATCAGAGAAAGTGAGGGAGATGGGGATTTTGTAGGCAATGCATATTTACTGCAAGGAAGTAAAAACTACTTTGCCATATTCATCCCTTAGAAGAAAGAAAGGACAGGACTAAATAAAACAAGGCAATCAGTAGAAGATAAAGAATGCATATGCATAATGGAAAAGTCCACAAAACAAGAGCCTGCCAATCTCTTGAGAGTCTAGACACAAGGTAATTGACGTGTTGCTCCAGATATCTGCAACTGAAGGTGAAAATTGACTCAATTCATACTTTTAGGCACTAAGTTGAAACATATAAGTATATAATATCTCTACGTGTGTGCCAGTACTGGGATTGAACTCAAGACTTTATATTCCAGTCTGGCTCTTTTGCTCAAGAGTCATGCTCTATCATTTAGTCACACTTTCTTTTTTTATTATTGTTATTGTGAAAATACTATACAGAGGGGTTACAATTACATGGGCAAAGTAATGAGGTCATTTCTTATCAAGCATTGTTGCCTCCTCCTTTGTTTCCCCTTCCCATCCCTCCTTTCTCCACTTCCCCCAAGCCAAAGTTGTAACGTTTGTTTTTCAACATAACGACTTGTACATCTTTTTGTTGCAATGGGTCCACCTGTATCCCTATTTAAATGATTTGATTTTGTCCTTCCCCTCCACAAATTATACCAACTTCAAATACAGTGAAAACAGGGGTTACACCCTGGGAGAAAGACATACAAAGCAACAAAACAATCACCTTATAAATATGTTAGAAACAATAGCAAGAAAGGAAAAACATTTGAGTCCTTAACTTGGGGTTCATTTCGCTTAACATCAACTTATCTGACCATTTCTGCTTGTCTCATACATATACTAGCTATTGCAAATAAGGGAAACCATGAGATCTATGTTTCTTTAGGCCTGGCTTAATTCACGTAATATAATTTTTTTCCAAGTATTTCCATTCCCTAACAAATGGGGCAATGTCATTCTTTCTGATGGAGACATAGAATTCCATTGTGTATATATACCACATTGTGTTGATCAATTCATCTACTGAGGGGCATCTGGGTTGGCTCCATATCTTAGCTATGATAAATAATGCTGCAATAAACATAGTTGTGCTGGTAGCTTTAGTATGGTCTTGTTTGTGATCATTTGGGTAAATGCCCAAAAGTGGGATTGCTGGGTCA
>NW_012277701.1:0-1056 GCF_000151885.1 Dipodomys ordii
TCAGTTGTGGGGCTTGCAGTCAGGGCCTGGGCACTACCTCTAAGCTCTTTTGCTCAAGGGTAGCATTCTACTACTTTGAGCCACAGCTACACTTCCAGTTTTCTGGGGGTTAACTGGAGATAAGTTTCATAGGGATTTTTCATTGGACTGGCTTTGAACTGCAATCCTTAGGTCTCAGCCTCCATAGTAACTCCTTAGTAACTTAGTGGTCATGGGGCTTGAACTTGGGGTCGGGGTGCTCCCTGTCCCTGGGCTCTTTTGGTCAAGGGAGGTGCTCTACCACTATGAGCCACAGCTCCATTTTCAGTTTTCTGCCAGTTAACTGGAGATAAGAGTCCTATGGACTTTCCTGCCCCATCTGGCTTGGGCTGGCTGTGAACCATGGCTCTCAGATCTCCTGAATATTTAGGTTATAGGTCTGCACCACTGGTGGTACCAGGCATAAACCGTATTTTCTTATTGCTTTCCATTAAATTAACATAGGAGCCAAAGCTAGGTGCTGGTGGCCTATAATCTTAACTACTCAGTAAACTGAGGTCTTAGGTTCAAATTTTGAAGTTAGACTGGCAGACAAATATGACGAGATTCTTTATCTGAAGTTAACCAGCAACAAGCCAGAGTAGAGTTGTGGCTCAAGTGATCTAGTGCTAGCCGTGAGTGAAAAAGCACGTATACCCAATACTGGCATATACTCAAGAAAAAGAATCCATGTTGGAGTAGAATGGGATCACAAATATGGCCAAAACAGGGGAAATTTTTTTTATAAGATACTGCTAAAAGGGGCTGGGAAGGTGGCTCAGTGGTAGAGCACTTGCCTTGCATGCCTGAGGCCCTGGGTTTGATTCTTCAGCACCACATAAGCAAAAAGAAAAGGAAGTGGTGCTGTGGCTCAGCGCTAGCCTTGAGCTGAAGAACTAAGGGACAGTGCCCAGGCCCAGAGTTCAGGCCCCACGACCAGACCAAAAAAAAAAAAAAGATACTGCTAAAAATACCAATAATCACACTTGCTGTGGAAACAGTATAAATTTAGAGCTAGTCCAACAAAAAAGGCAATTA
>NW_012277702.1:0-2852 GCF_000151885.1 Dipodomys ordii
CTCCCTCCCTCCCTCCCTCCCTCCCTTCCTTCCTCCCTTCCTTCCTTCCTTCCTTCCTTCCTTCCTTCCTTCCTTCTTTCCTGGTACTCTTTACATTTGGGAATCTACCAAACAGCATTAGATAATGCACTCAGTAAATCTAAAACTTACAGTATCTTCTTATGAAGGGTAGTCATTTATATGTCTTCCTCCCAATATTTAGTATTCATAAATAAAATAGATTAAGGGTAGATAATAAAAACGGTGAGGGTGTAGTTGGTGTCTAACTGAGCTCTCTCCAAGAAACCAGTTTTAGCATTCCTGCCAAAAGTCCACGGTTAGAAAGTCAAACCAAGTGAGCCGTAATAATACGGAGAGTTTGGCCAGACAGGAAAAATTCAGGCAACCTGCTTAAGAAGAAAGATTTGAGCATACACCGCTGCTATCAGCAGTGGCAGCAGCTGTGAGGGCGGCTAGATAGAGCCTGGACAAGGGCACCAGACAGAGTGTGAGTTGCTTTTCACTCACCTCCAGCGCGACTAGACTGGATGACTAGAAGTGGAAATCTACATCCGGTTGGCCACAGACAAACACAGATCACAGACGGCCCGAAAAAACCAAGGGAAAGCCTGATTGCCCCACAATGTCATCCTCACTCCTCGCTGAAAAGCTTCTAGAACTCTCTTCCCCCTCCCCCATGAGAACAACACCATCTTTGATACTGCCAGTGAGTGCAGCTAACAAATAACTGGGGTCAGAGAGGCAGCGACTGGGTGCCATTTTTCAACAGGGCAAAGAAATCTGATCAGTGAGAAGCAACTTTGCAAAGCATTCCCTTGTAATGTTCTTAATCTTGCTTGTTTCTGTTCAGGTGTTCCCATTCTCAGTTCTGGTTTTATTTAGGTTTATTCTCTCTCTCTCTCTCTGGACAGAGTTGCTAAGGGTCTCTTAATTTTGTTAATCTTTTCAAAAACACCATCTCTTTGTTTTGTTGATCCTTGCTGTGGGTTTTTTGGACATTAATCATTTAATTCTGATTTAATTTTAATTATTTGTTTCCGTCTACTGAATTGGGGTTTGGCTTGTTGCTACTTTTCAAGGAGCTTAAGGTATCATTAAATGATTGGTTTGAGATTTCTCAAATTTGCTGTAGGAATGCACAGCTATAGATTTTCCTCTGAGTACTGCTTTGTTGTGTCCCAGAGAGGCTGATTTTTTATCTTCTTTTTTGTTAAATAACATGAACATTTGGATTTCCTTTCTGATCTCTTCAATGACCTACTGGTGATTCAACAATATGTTGTTTAGGCTCCATGTGTTTCAGAATTTTCTATGGTAGCTTTTGGTATTAAGCTCTAATTCTATTCCATTGTGGTCTGAGATAACGCAGGGAATAATTTCAATATTTCTGAATTTTCACAGATTTTCTTTGTGACCTAAAATGTGGTCTATTTTGGAGAATGTTCCATGTGTTACCAAGAAGAAAACATATTCTGATGCTTCTGGGTGAAATATTCTGTAGACATCTGTCAAGTCTAGTTGGTTTATGCAAATATTTAGTTCTGAGGTTTCTCTGTTGAATTTTTTCTTTTTTGTATATGTTTTTATTGTAAAAATACTGTACAGAGGGATTATAGTTACATGAGTAAGGTAATGAGTATATTTATAACGAACATTGTTACCTCCTCCTTTGTTTTGCCCCTACCATCTCTTCCCTCCCCACTACCCCAACTTCTCTCCCTCATCCCCGAAGCTGTAAAGTTCATTTTCGACATAATGTCTTGTACATCTCATTGTTACAAAAGGTCAGCCTATATCCTTATTTAAGCATTTTGTTATTTCCCTTCCCCTACCCAAATTAGAAAAATGTATATACAAGATGCAGGACACCAGAATCAAATACAGTGAAAACAAGGGTTCTACCATGGGGGGAAGAACATATGAAAGAAACAAAAAAAATCACATGGTACATTATAAATACATTTAAAACAGCATCAAGAAAGATAAAACCACTTGTGTCTCTATCTTGGGCTCATTTCACTTAACATCATCATATAGGGTCATATGTACATAGCCTTTGACATTTTTTGCTTGTCCTAGACATATACTAGTTATTACAAATAAGGGAGACCATGGGACCTATGTTTCTTTGGGCCTGGCTTACTTAATATAATTTGCTGGGTTTATCTATCCAGAGATGACAGTGGTGTATTAAAGTTACCAACTATTAATGTGTATAGATCTATGTGTGATTTTAAGGTAAGTAGTGTTTGATTGATGAATTTGGGTGCTCTAGCATTTGGTATATAGATATTTAGAATTGTTTTATCTTCCTGTAGGAGAGATCCCTTTATTAGTTTGTAATATCCTTCTTTATAACTGCTCACTAATTTCTTTATTTGAAGTGTATTATATCTGATATTAGGATTGCAGCTCCAGCCTGCTTATGGAAGCCATTTTCTTGATAGATTTTATTTCAGCCTTTCACTTTCAGAATATGTTTGTTTTTTGTGGAAAAGTGTGTCTCTTGGAGACAGCAGATAGATGGATCTTAGTTTTTGATCCAATTAGTCAATCTATGTAATTTAACTGGACAGTTAAGTCCATTAATGTTAAGAGTTAGGTTAGAGAGGTACTTGGTAGTTCCTGTCATATTATCCCACCTTCTTAGGGGTTGTGCCTCATCAAATCTTACTATGACTATCTGATTCTCTAGGGACCATTTCTCTGCCTATATCGTGTTCTTGTTGGTTTTCTATGTGTAGGACTTCTTTTTTTTTTTTTTTTGTCGGTCGTGGGGCTTGAACTCTGGGCCTGGGTGCTGTCCCTCAGCTCTTCAGCTCAAGGTGAGCGCTCTACCACTTGAGCTACAG
>NW_012277703.1:0-1175 GCF_000151885.1 Dipodomys ordii
GAAAATGGGTAAATTTATAGAATCTGATCAGTAATGAAAAGGAGAGATTGTTGTCAAGGATGCTCTGTGTATTCGTCAGCTTTCCATCCCTATAATCTCAGCCTCCTGAGTAGCTAGGATTACAGGCTTGAGCCACCAATGCCCTGTATTTCTCACATTCTTTTTTATTCCCTCCTCCTACCCCCACTCCATATTGTATTTACTGGGATGGAAAGATGGAGAAACTAGATGAAGGCAGTGTTTCACTCATGGTCTGCTAAAATCCTTGGTGCTCTAAAATATCTCAAATACTATGTCATGGCTGCTGCAATGTCATTCACAGGGCTTTTCCATTCATAAATTAGGTTTGAAGCCTGCTGCCACTCACTCACACACCTGTGATCTTAGCTATTCGGGAGGCTGGGATCTGGAGGAGTGTTGTTTGAAGCCAGGCCAGGCAGAAAAGTCTGAGAGATTATACCTCCAGTTAGCCAGCAAAGCACTTCACTAGAGGCATGATTCAGGTGGTAGAGAACTAGCCCAGCAAACAAGGTTTGAGAATTCAAGGCCCTACCATCTTCTTCAATCCCCCATCAAAAAAATGGGTGTTGGATTTCTTTAAAGTACAGTATATAAATGAATGAAATCCCACTGTAAAACCTCTGAAAAAGTAGCATATGCTAGCCAGGTGTCAGTGGCTCACACCTGTAATCCTAGCTACTTAGGAGGCTGAGATCTGATGATCACAGTTCAAACCTAGACTGAGCAGGAAGGCCATAGTTTCTTATCTCCAATAAAACCACTTAGAAAAGCGGAAGTGGCGCTGTGGCTCAAGTGGAGAGTGCTAGTCTTGAGCCTTGAGCTGAGGGACAACACCCAGACCCAGAGTTCAAGCCCCATGACCGACCAAAAAATAATATATTTATATGTATATTAGCATATGCTAAAACAAGATTGACAGAAGCTAGGTGCCAGTGGCTCTTGATTAGAATCCTAGGTACTCAGGAGACTGAGATTTGAGGCTCACATTTCCAAACCAGCCTGGGCAGGAAAGATTGTGAGACTCATATCTCCAACTAACCACCAGAAAACCAGAAGTGGCACTGTGGTTCAAAGGGGTAGAACACTAGCCTTGAGTGAAAAAGCTCAGGGGCAGCGCCTAGGCCCTGAGTTTAAGCTCCAGGACCTGTACCAGA
>NW_012277704.1:0-3052 GCF_000151885.1 Dipodomys ordii
CACACACACACACACACACACACACACACACACACACACACACACACAAAAGCAGGACTTAGCCAGGTGCCAGTAGCTCATGCCTATAATCCTAGCTACTCTGGTGGCTGCAAAGGTGGCTCAGTGGTAGCTTGCTTGCCTTGCATGCTTGAGGCCCTGGATTCGATTCCTCAGCACCACATAAGCAGAAAAAGCCGGAAGTGGTGCTGTAGTGGTAGAGCGCTAGCCTTGAACTGAAGAGCTGAGGGACAGCACCCAGACCCAGAGTTCAGGCCCCACAACCAACAACAACAAAAAAATTCCTAGCTACTCCGCAGACTGAGATCTGAGGATCACAGTTCAAAGCCAACCCAGGCAGGAAAGTCCATGGGACTCTTATCTCCAATAAACCACTCAGAAGAACAGAAGCTGTGGCTCAAGTGCTAGAGCACTAGCCTTGACTCAAGGGAGAGCATACAGGTCCAGAGTTCAAGTCCCACAAGCATCAACAAAAAGCAGGATTTTTGAATCATAATTTGATAAGCATAGTAGTCCAAATAGTTGTAGTGGATTTGGTAGGAACATGTCTTTGAACACTCATATACAGCATTTTTATTTTGAAGAAATAAAAATCTTCAAATGGAAGGAAGAAAGAGGATAGAGATGGGTGGATGGATAGATGGATGGATTTTGCAGTTCTGGGAAGGCCTAAAGCCTCTCCTACAATAGGCAGGTACTCCACCTCTGAGCTATATTCCTATCCCTATTAGACTTTTCTTAATTTGGGGGCTTTTTGTTTGTTATGTTGTTTTGACACAAAGTCTTGTTATGTTGCTCAAGATCCTTAACATTCAAGATCTTTCTACTTTAGCCTCCCAAGTATTGGGATTACAAGTATATTCTACCATGCCCAGCTTAGACTGTGCAATGGTTCCTGGAGCACAGATCTTTGGCTTAACTCTCCTGTGTAAGATATCACCCTGTCAAGCAATGGTGTACTAGGAACTGTGCTCTTCCTCTTTAGTAAGCAAGCTATTCAAGGTGGAAAAACACTGTGGTGTCAGCTAATCAGGAGGCAGATAGGAGGGAGGATTTTATGTTTGAAGCCAGTCTGAGCTACATTGCAATATCTTATGTCTTTAAAAAAGTAAAGAAACTGAGTGCTCTGGCTCATGCCTGTAATCCTTGCTCAGGAGGTTGAGATCCAGAGGATCATGCTATTAAGTCAGCCAGGCAGACAAGCTCAAAAGATTCCTCATCTCCAAAATAACCAGCAAAAACCTGGGCTGGAGGTTGGACTCATGTGGTAGAGTGCCAGCCTAGCAAACATGAGACTGTAAGTTCAAACATGGTATCCAGTTCAGGAGCGAGCTGCAGGTACAGGGCTGGCTCTGCTCTAATGCCCTGCAGCCCCATGCTCAGTCCTGCCCTCCCAGTGTCCAGCTGAGTCCAGGGAGTCCAGCTTCTCAGGAATGTGGCTGGGAGGGTAGAGCAGGCCAAAGATTATATTTTGTTGTTTAACACACTATATTATGCTGAGATTTTGGTAATACGATACCAAAGACAGGCCTTATAAGAATTTAATATCTGTTGTTGGGTAAATAGCAAAGGCAAAACAACCAGGAACAACCAGCCCTTCTCCAAATCGCTTTATAGCATGGTGTGGCAGCCATGAAAGCTTGGTTGACTTCCAACCACACTGCGTAAATGACCCACATGTCCAGCTGCTGGTTTGGGAATCTATCTGTGTTTGCACCGGAGGCCACATCCCACCAGCCACTGAGCTATAGTGAGGAAACGAAGGCAGGCACACTTGTTCATAGGAAACACAGGCCTCTTCCAGTGATGGATTTTAGCACCACAGCACTCTGCTCTTCCCAAACTTCATTAGACTACATGGCAAGGTAGACTACTTCTGTGCAAGTTTCTCTTTTTTCATTTACTTCAGGGATCTAATGGCTCTCCCAGCCTTCTCTGGTTCCTTTTCCCCTTGTAAAGCACCTCCTTGCTTCTTTTACTAAAATCCTTACTGGTTTAATTCTAGTTAGTATAGGTTTCTTTTTTATTGTATTTTTATTATATTTAATTATTTGTACTAAGGGGTTACCATTCAACAACTCAATTTGTAAATACAATGCATCTTAACCTATGTTACTCTTCCATCATTCTCCCCTTCCCACTCAGGCCCTCCCCGATTTTCTTAATTTCATAGCATTAATATAGGCTTCTTATGTGGCAACCTATAAACAAGTCCCTTAGAAATTATAGTTGTAGTTGTAATAAAGTTAGTAATGAGCTGGCTTGATAGTTCACACCTGTAATCTTAGTTACTCTGGAGGCTGAGATCTGAGGATTGTGATTTAAAACCAGGCTAAGCAGAAAAGACTGTGAGATTCATTCCCAATTAACCATCAAAAAGCTGGAGGTGTGGCTTGAGTGGTAATGTGCTTCTCTAGCAAGCCAAAGGCCTTGAGTTCAAACCCAATACTACCCAGATAAATTAATAAAGGGGCTTGTATTTTACATAAAAAATTTTAAAATAGAAAGAGAAAATTTTAAGAAGTAGAAAAAGGGAGTGGGTAAAGAGAAAAAAGGAGAAGTAAAGCTTCTTAATCCTGTATTGTGTATAAATAAATATTTTATGTAAAATAGTTGTCAGCATTGTACAAGTAAGGCTAAAAATATGAGCTTTCTAGCTGGGCACTGGTGTCTCACACCTGTAATCCTAGCTACTCAGGAGGCTGAGATCTGAGGATTGCGGTTCAAAGCCAGCCCAGGCAGGAAAGTCCACGAGACTCTTATCTCCAATTAATCACCAGAAAACTGGAAGTGGAGCTGTGGCTCAAGTAGTAGAACACTCGCTTTGAGCTGAAGAGCTTTGAGCTGAACAGTTCAAGCCCCACTACCATGAAAAAAAGATCTTTCTCAGCTAGCAGTTCTCTTTTTTCGGGGGGGGGTCCAGTCGTGGGGCCTGAACTCTGGACCTGGGCACTGTCCCTCAGCTCTTCAGCTCAAGGCTAGCGCTCTACCACTTGAGCCACAGCACCACTTCCGGCTTTTTTCTTTTTGCTTA
>NW_012277705.1:0-2513 GCF_000151885.1 Dipodomys ordii
TGGGGCCTGAATTCTGGGCCTGGGCGCTGTCCCTCAGTTCTTCAGCTCAAGGCTAGCGCTCTACCACTTGAGCCATAGCACCACTTCCAGCTTTTGTTTTTCTTTTTGCTTATGTAGTGCTGAGGAATCGAACCCAGGGCCTCGAGCATGCAAGGCAAGCGCTCTACCACTGAGCCACCTTCCCAGCCCCCCAAAACCTAGCTCTATCTCTGACTTCTCATCTTGGACAAGTAACTCTCTGGTGTCTCAGGTTCACCAACTTGAAGCTAAAAATTAGTCTCCTCACAGGGTCAGTGTGAAGAGAAACTGAGATAATCCATGAAAACCAAATACCTGATACACACCACATTTAGTATATTTGGACTTTTTTTTGTCTGTGTCTGTGTATAGATACAATACTTGGATGTGATGGAGGAGAGGGGAAGGCTTTCAGAGGTAGTAGCAGTGTGGTGGTTCTTAGGGATAGCTGCCTATTTCTCTGTTTCCATTTCCCTATGGAGACATTTCCTGGGGCTAGAGCACACCATCATGCTTCTGCTTTTCAGAAACATTGGCTGGTCAGATTCTAAGCTGAATCAGTACTGAAATCAGAAAACTTTTGTTCATATGTCCTATTCTTTTATATATTTTGGTGCCTTGAAAAAAAGCATTTCTCTGCTTTAGGGTCTGAATTGAATTAGAAGAGATAACTCTAAAAGTGTTCAATGAAGTGCCCTGCGTGTGTGTGTGTGTGTGTGTGTGTGTGTGTGTGTGTGTGCACATAGAATCACTCAATAAACACCAGTGGCTCATATGATGGTGAAGAGCCCTTAGAGAAGTTTTGAGAGGAAGGAAAATGGAAGAGAATCAAGTTGACAAACAACTTTTGGTCCATTTATAGGGGAGGCATCTGAACTGCCCATACATACTCACCACAGTTGGTAGGGATAGAATGTATTCTTTCCATTGTGCAGATGGAGCAAATGGGAGGCTGAAAAGTGACATCACTCTCAGGCAGTGACCTAAGGAGCCAGGGCCAGAATTAGGTCTGGCATCCAGACTTCCTGGATCTTGCCCCAGGCTCCCTTCTGCCATGCAGCTTTCCCCAGGGGCTGCAAGGACCAAGATCTGCTTCAGTGTTCTCTCCATGGCCCCTGAACCTTTATCATCTATCCACTGAATGTTGACTAAAAACATATGAATTCCTGAGGAGACTTCTCAGGATGTCCTGTAGAGATTTGTCCTCCTCTTTTGCTACTGAGTTGCTGGCAGATGAAAATTCAGTGGACCCCATTTGTAGGAAGTCTGATAAAATATTCTCAACTCCATTGCAAACAGTTTCTCCATCTGCCACTTGGCTGAAAGGACTGGACTCAAACACCCTTATGAGAGGCAGGGTGAGCCCAGGCAGAGGAAGGTAGAAGAAGAGTGGGGGGTTGCTTCTGGACACCATGTTTACCTGTCTGATGTAGCTGATTGGTCATCTCTGATAAGTAGCTGATTTTTCTTCACCAAACAACAAAATAAGGACATAAGAATGGCCAATAGACACATGAAGAAATGCTCAACTTCTCTGTCCATAAAAGAAATGCAAATGAAAACAACATTGAGATTCCACCTCATCCCAGTTAGAATGGCTATAATCAAAAAATCTAATAATGACAGATGCTGGAGGGGATGTGGCCAAAAGGGAACCTTACTGCACTGCTGGTGCAAGTGTACACTTGTCCAACCACTCTGGAAATAAGTATGGAAGTTCCTCAGAAGAATCCACATAGAGCTCCCCTATGACCCAGCAATCCCACTTCTGGGCATTTACCCAAATGATCATAAACAAGGCCATACTAAGCTACCACAAATGATCATAAACAAGGCCATACTAAGCTACCAGCACAACTATGTTTATCGCAGCATTATTCACCATAGCTAAGATATGGAACCAACCCAGATGCCCTCAGTAGATGAGTGGATCAAGAAAACATTATATATATATATATATATATATATGTATGTATGTATGTATAATATGTATATATAAAAGAATTCTATTCATCAGAAAGAATGACACTGCCCCATTTGTTAGGAAATGGAAAGACTTGGAAAAAATCATATTAAGTGAAGTAACCCAATCCCAAAGAAATTTAAGTCCCATAGTTTCCCAAAACATATAGGACAATCTTATCAGAGGAGCTGAAAAGTTCAAAAGTCATGTACATATGACCATATAAGATGGTGCTAAGTGAAATGAACCCCAAGATATGGACACAAGAGATCTGTCTTTATTGTTATTGTTTTATATGTACCATGTGATTTTATTTTTTGTTGTTGTCATTTCCTTTGTATGTTCTTTCCCCTATGACATATCCCCTCTTGTCACTATACTTTATTTTGGTACCCTCATCTTGTATATCCATTTGTCTAATCTGGGGAGGGGAAGGGAAATAATAAAATGCTGAAACAAGGACACAAGATGACCCATTGCAACAAGGATACCCACAGGACAGTATATTGGTTTGTTTGTTTTTTTTTTTTTT
>NW_012277706.1:0-1287 GCF_000151885.1 Dipodomys ordii
CCCCCCCCCAAAAAAAAAACAACTTGGCAACAAGAAGAACTTTATGTTGTCCAGATTTAATCCAGGCTTTTCTGAATTTTCAAGAAGCTACCAACGAAGGTAGTACAGCAACGGAGGATAGCAAAGCTAGTTATAATCCAACGGGCTTTGCTAAGGGTCTAGAGCCTGAACCAATAATTGGTGCCACAGGAAATAAAGAATTGATGTTCTTCATGAAGTGGAAAGATTCAGGTGAAGCTAATTTGGTGCTGGCAAAAGATGCTATTGTTAAATGTCCTCAGATTGTAATTGAGGATTTTTTGTTGTTTTTAGATATATAAATCTGAATATAAAACCAATCTTTAACAGATTTGGAGATGGTATTCCCTATCCTGCTGAAAAATTGAACATTAGTAAGTCCAATCATGTGACAGGAAAGGGGGGAAAAATGACTTTTTTTTTTTTTTGGTCGGTTGTGGGCCTGGGCACTGTCCCTGAGTTATTCAGCTTAAGGCTAGCACTCTACCACTTGAGCCACAATGCCACTTCCAGATTTTCCTGCTTATGTGGTACAGAGGAATCGAACCCAGGGCCTCATGCATGGCAAGGCAAGCACTCAACCACTGAGCCACTGTCCCACCCCCAACAGTATTATTTTTTAAGATCATATACTTCATTGTTACCTGTAACTTACAGATGGGTTTATTGGCTTTATCTCTGAACTCCACCCATTGCTATTTGCAAGCCCTGTGGAATGCTCAACACCATGACTTTGAGAAGAACAGGTATGCAGTAGTGTTGCTGCATCTCAAAACAGGACAGCTCTGCCCCTAGCTTCCCACTGTGACTTTTTCTGTTGTGGGCATTTATTGAGTAACCATGTTTTAACCGTCATCAACACTCAGTTTTAGAAACGTTGGTTCCACCAGAAGAACCTCCTGCCCATGGAATAGAATGTGTTGGTTCAGAGAACCTATATGCTCACTTCTCTTCCCATGTCCTCGCACTTTCCTCTTTCCAACACCATGGCTTCTCCAGTACAGAAGGAGCCTCAGAGCCCGTGCTCTAACACTACAGAGGCAACCCAAGTCATATCATTACTTCATAGTGTGACTTTAGGAAAATGCTTCATCTTTCCCCACCTCCATTTTCTTTGTGTCAAAATCCTAGCGTAGATCTTGGATAGCTATTGGGGATTCAGTGAAGTCCAGGAAACGTCGCCTTCTCTCTCATATCTTCTTTTTTTTATTGTCAGAATACCGTACAGAGGAGTTACAATTACATGGGCAAGATAACTAGTACATTTCT
>NW_012277707.1:0-1494 GCF_000151885.1 Dipodomys ordii
CGCTCCGCCGCCCCCCGCCCAGCGCGGGTCCGGCCAGGGCCCAGGTCCCCGGCCTGCCAACGCTGGGTTGGGCTGTAGAGCCGGTGGTGATTCGTGCTGGGCCCGCCTAGCCCGGCCCCGCGCCTGCGCCTCTTTCACTTGAACAGCTGAGGATGGCTGCGGGTCTGGGCGGGAGCGCGTGCATGTGCCCCGCGAGGAGGAACGTGTACGTGCGCGTGCATGTGCTGGGGAGAATTGTATGTACGTGTGCGTGCGCATGAAAGAGCTCTGGGTGGGAATACGTGTACATGCTGTACGTGCACGTGCTCGCGCTCTGGGCGGGAATGAGAGTATGTGTACGTGCACGTGCTCGCGCTCTGGGCGGGAATGAGTATGTGTACGTGCACGTGCTCGCGCTCTGGGCGGGAATGAGAGTATGTGTACGTGCACGTGCTCTGGGCGGGAATGCGTGCTTGGGTACGTGGTCACTCTCTGGGCGGGAATGCGTGCATGGGTACGTGCTCACTCTCTGGGCGGGAATGCGTGCATGGGTACGTGGTCACTCTCTGGGCGGGAATGCGTGCATGGGTTCGTGCTCGCGCTCTGGGCGGGCATGCGTGCATGGGTACGTGCTCGCGCTCTGGGCGGGACTGCGTGTATGTGCACGTGCACGTGCTCGCGTGCTCTGGTCAGGGAGTGCGTGCGCATGCGCCCTGGGCGGGGCTCCGGCGTGATCCGGCTAGGTGCGCAGTGGCTGTCTGGCTCCCCACGGCAGAGCGCGGCGCCCGCGTGCGATCTCCCTGCAGTGGGAGGCAGGGGTGGCACAGTTGACGAAGCGGGGTCGTCAGGCCCGAGGCCCAGCGGATGGGAGGCTTGGGCGTAGCTGTCATCTCGGTCCTATGACCCCACAAGGTGACCTGGCTGGCAGGGGACGGCCGCCGGGCGGGAACGGCGCTGAGCTCCGGATGTGCGGGACCCCGCGTGCAAGACCCCTCGTATCGGACCCGCGGTAACTGGGGCGGCGTCCCGAGAGCCGCCTTCGCTGCCCAGCTCCTGGCTGGCGTCGCGGGTGCAGGCGCTTCCTGCATCCCCACGAGGCCCACGGCCTACTTTGTGCGGTTCCTCCGGCAGGCAGTGCGCTCCGCTGCTGCTCCGCCTCTGGGCCGGGCCGCGCCGGCTGTGCGTGCCGGCCGCCCTGTCCCCGTCCCCCTGTGCCGGCCGCCCTGTCCCCGTGCCGGCTGCCCTGTCCCCGTCCCCCGTGCCGGCCGCCCTGTCCCCGTCCCCCTGTGCCGGCCGCCCTGTCCCTGTCTCCCCTGCCGGCCGCCCTGTCCCCCCTGTCCTCTCCTCCAGTCCCCTATCCCTCCTACCCCTGTGCAGGTCGTCCTGCCCCCGGCTCCCATCCCCGCAAAGGGCGCAGGGCGGGCCCGGGCGGGGCATCTGTCCGGCGTCTGTCCGAGGACGGCGCGCTTGGTCAGCGGACGTCCCCCCCGCCGTGTCGGGGCGCTCACCCGTCCG
>NW_012277708.1:0-1551 GCF_000151885.1 Dipodomys ordii
CTCCCATGAAATGAGCAGCCACATACTCCCACCAAAATGTACCTCTGTGCTACATGTCCCAGAGCAATGCGACCAACTGGTCATGGACTGGAATCTTCAAAAGTGAAACAAAATGAAACATTTCTCCTTAAGAGCTGGTTTATATGAGGTGTTTGTTATTGGGATGGAAAATTGACTAACACAATAAGTTGCTTTACAGTGCTGAATTCAAATAAGCTTAAAAAAAGTTTCCTTGGGGCTGGGAAGGTGGCTCAGTGGTAGAGCGCTTGCCTTGCATGCACGAGGCCCTGGGTTTGATTCCTCAGCACCACATTAAAAAAAAGAAAAAGAAAAAGCCAGAAGTGGTGCTGGGGCTCAAGTGGTAGAGCGCTAGCCTTGAGCTGAAGAGCTGAGGGACAGCGCCTAGGCCCAGAGTTCAAACCCTATGACTGACAAAAAAAAAAAAAAAAAAGAAATTTTCTTAAACAGTGAGTTTTGGAAAGTGGAGCTAAACAATAACAGGCCTTCAAAGTTCCATGGGGAGACTGGACTGTATCTAAGGCCCACAGGATTGTTTTTTTCTTCAACTCTCTTTTGATATAATAATCCATGTATATATATAAGATGATGATTCTGATGATTAGTTTAAAGCATATTACAGTTATGTTTTGATTTACGTATACTTGGAAGCCATCATTGATCAAGTAAATGAATATATTCATTTCTATAGAGAATTTCTTCTTCTGTAAGCCCTTCCTTTATGTTCCTCCGTCCATGGCCACTGCTAATGTATTATCTGTCATTATAGATTGGCTTGTATTTTCTAAAGTTTTACATAAACCTCATCATACAGCGTATATACATTTATTGAGCTTTGACTTTTTGGCATAGTTAATATGAGTTGTGTTTGTTTTAGCATGCTATCAACAGTTCATCCTTTTTATTGTTTAGTAATGTTTCACTATATGAAAATATCACTATTTTGTTGGACATTGGTATTGTTCTGATAGATAAAGCTGCTATGAATTTTTCAAATTACAGAATTTGTATTTTGCAAACTATACGTAAAGTCACCGTCCTTGTGTACAAATATTTGCACAGTCCTTCTCTACCTCCATACCCCATTGAGTAAGAGTAAAATGGCTAGATTATACAGCTAGTACATATTTACCTTTGTAAGCAATTCCTGTTTTCTAAAGATATTGCCAACAAGTACAGAAGAATCAGAATGCCTCCACATGCTCACCAACTTGGTAGAGCCAGTTGAGGAGGGCCAGCCATTTTAACAGGTGCAGAAGGATTTCTCATGTTGGCTTTAGCCTGACTTTAAGTAACTAGTGAGCACTGGTACTTCATCATGGGATAGTTAGCCACCCAGCTGTTTGTCTAAGTGAACTGTCTCTTCACAGTTTTGCCAGTCTTTAAGTTGTGTTGTTTTCTTTTTTATTTTATTTTTTTATTGTGAAAATACTGTACAGAGGGGTTACAATTACATGGGTAAGGTAATGAGTGCATTTCTTTTTTTTAATTTAATTTTATTTTATTTGTGAACATACTGTACAGAGGGGTTAC